>NC_069112.1:300000-442500 GCF_025612915.1 Magallana angulata | reverse complement strand
CTCAGTACAGTTGATTTGGTAAAATTGAAAATTAAATGAATATTATATTGAATATGAAATTTGATGATAATTTTACCAAATCAACATAGTACTGAGGGATCAAATGCCCATCCCAATTAATTTTGGTTCCCTCCCTATAAATCATATTAATAAGTTTTAAATTAAAATGTGTAAATTTATGAATGCATCAAATGTATTTTCTTTCAAGACTGACCATCACGTGACCTCTAAGCAATCTCATTTGATCCCTCAGTACTATGTTGATTTGGTAAAATTATCATCAAATTTCATATTCAATATAATATTCATTTAATTTTCAATTCTATAGAGTTGTCGTTCCCTTTCGCTTCAACATACTGTGTAGCACGCCCTCTGGTGAGGGAGTGAAATTTGACTGTCAACGAGCTTCTAGATTTCAATTAAAAAGCCCATCCTAATCCTTCATAATATTAAATGTATGTAAATACAATATTGCATTTAAAGTCTAATAAAAATGAATTCATTCATATAAACAATTATACAATTTCTTCACCTACACGCGGTGTACATATAAAGTTACTTACTTGCATGGCACCGTTTTCCCATTGAACGGGTCACTGTCTGCAAATAAGCAGGCTCAATCTTTTGGCTGCACCGTGGTACAAATACCTCCCCCACGCGGCCGCCATCGGGATTCAGAATCCTAATGCAGGAACTTGAAGAGACACCCTGGTCCAAGTAGTTAGCGATTCCTCTGCTTGCAAGACACAATCCACATGCCTGCGGATAGGCAGTTGGCACAAATAACGACAAAATCACCAAAAGTTTCACGACTAAACATGCTAAAGTCATGTTGTTTAAGTAAACCGTCATGGCTCCCTCGTCCGATTTTCCCATCTGAAACTCAGCGCGTGCAAGATGGTCATATGACATCGTGAATACCCTTATTTGGCCGTTGCGTAACAAAAGACGCGGGACTTTTTTTGTTTATTTAATTAAAGCCGATGACAGGCTCAGCTTTATAACAACAAACCAATTGTAATGTAAACTGAAACACAAATTATTAGGGCCCCGCAAGGATTTGCGGGTGCCCTATAGGAATCACTCTGTCCGTCCGTCCTTCTGTCCGTCCGTCTGTCACTCTTCCGTCCACAAATTTTCTGTTTTTTTCTAATAACTTTTTTTATGGTTGCCCAATCAAGTTCAAATTTGGTATGGTAGTTCAGTAGGCAGAAATACATATTTTGATGCTAAGTTTGGTTCTCTATGTCTTCTGGTTTGGAGCTGGGGTGGTGGGGTAGATTCCTAACTATGCATAAGAATGAATGGGCAAAGAGAGATAACTGCTGAGAATGAATGGGCAAAGAGAGATAACTGCTGAGAATGTTACCATTGTATACATGGAAGGCTGTGCAATATTTGTCCTTTGGGATTAATTAACCTTCCACAGGAAGGAAATCCTAAGCTTTATTTTTATCTGTCACATTGAGATTAATTACTGTACTGCCTGTGTCTGCAAATGAACTTTGTTTTGAAGTTAAGGTCAATTTTGAATGATGTGTAGTATTGTGTACATTCTTTGAAATATGGATTTAAAATATAATATTCATATTTTATTTTGTTGAAATACCGTACACATGATTTATGATAATTTTATTGAATTCCAAAATCAAGATGTATATTAAGATATCCTTTTTCACTATTTTATTTTTTAATTATTTATTTTATATTTATCTGCCTTAATGCTGTTAATTTTAACAGGTAATCAGATAATAACCCCATTCTGTCATTTCTGAAAAAAAAATCTTATTGTAAATTTAGAACAAAAGGATGAGAGAGCAGAACAATTAATCCCCTGGGATTAATTATCTTGCCTGCTGCAGAAAATTTAGAGGCTTATCTCTATCTGTCATATGAAGATTAATGAACATCTTTGATAAAGAATATATATTTCATTCTAGTCCAAATACTTATATTCTGTAAAGTAGAAAAAATATATGAATTACAATAAATTAAAAAAAAATGTTTTTTATTAGATATCAATTTTTTTTATTCTTTTTTTTTTCTTTTTTAATGGATGTTTTGGTGTTGTTGTTGTTTTTGGTTGCTATGTTTATATTAAAGGAAACTTAAAAATAGTACCTGAAAATGTTCCTTCTGTAAGCCCTGATTAAATTCAATAAATGGATGAGAGCAGGATAATTAATCCCCTGAGATTAATTATCTTGCCTGTTTCAGAAAATCTAAGGTCTGTCTTTATCTGTTATATGTATTACCGCACACGTGTCTGTAAGTGATGTTTGTTTGAAGTTGAGTCAAAGCCTAGGTATCATTGCATAGGTACATGTATCAATTCTTTGTTTTTTTAACAAATTTTATTTCATCCCATGTTAACCCCCTTTATCCCGTGGATATGACTCATTGGATATTTTTTTGATATCCCACAGTTGTGACTTTACAATGGGATTTGCGTAGGCATAATGAAGTAATTTAAAATAATGTGGAGTTTTATAAACAGTGTAAGCATTGATTGTGGTGTATAAAACATGGGATAAATAAAAAAGAATCTCATATGATTTGTAGTACAATATGATTTTTATCCAACTTGTGTGTTTTATCCCCTCACTAAGGCTCAAGAAAAAAACACTTTAATTGTTGGATGAAAATCATATCCAACTACAAATCACAAGATCCTATATATTCCAGTTCTTTGCATCTTCTGCCGGGCATTATTTTTCATCATTGTTATTATAAAGAGGATGGAATTCAAAGATTTTTTCACTTCTCTATATTAATTGTCATAGCGGGGCCCTTCCTGACTGGTCAGTTTTCTAGTTCACTTTATCGCTATTGATTCATTTTAAACTGTTAAATAAAGTGAATAATAAATCGCTTTCCCGATATATTTATTCAATATTACATGTATATGAGATGAACATGCAGACCTGTACGCAATGACGCAAGAGGTCATAATTTGCACTGAAGGCGGGAATGACCTACATACTGTGTTTTGTGGGTTAACTTTTAGAACATTTTTCTTGAGATATGAAAAAATCATGTCACATGCACCTGTGCAAGGTTAATGTCTTCTCATGTACAATTAATATTCATTTTTAAAAATACGGTGATTAGAAACAAAGTTTACAGAATTCAGATATTTTTGATATTGAGATTTATTATAGAATTTATATGAGTGTGTGCTCCAGGAATATCATTACACAAATTTTTAGGTACAATTGACTTTTTTAAAACTAGGTAAATGTCTTTACTATTATCACTCATCGCAATGGTGCGTGAAAACAAGATTTGCATACGTGTCACGCAGATACGTAAATAGAGGCGGACAATTCAAAGATGAATACAGAAAGCATGACATCAGTTAATCTAAAAGCATCAGGGTTGTAAAGTTATTACGTGTGACGTGTTGTATCCTCCCTTTAAATAATGGTACCCAACACTTACATTTTAAACAAGCATTCTGAGAGTATTGCATAAGCAATACACGTCCCTAACCGTTTTGTAAAAATTTGTGAAAACAATGCACTGTTATGCAGAATATCATTTCCTACCGTCTCAACAGACCAACCCCATAACGAACCCGATTGTAATAATACAAAAAACCCTGTCGATTAAATTTACAACACAATGCTTGATACTATTTTACAGAACTTATTTGTTTGTTAGAAACAATAAAAGGAATGGTCCAAGTAATGCACGATATTATTAATGACAACATACTTTCCTCGTTTATTTGATACACACCGAGCCCGATAACGTACCCGAGCATTAAAAAATTGGAATATAAAAAAATAATTTTCTGGAAAATATGTCAACCAGACACTACGAAAGTGTAAACTTGATCTGTAGTTTGATATTTTGAAGCTGCTCGGCAAGTTTCATATCATTCGTCCAACGCATAAAGAAAAGAACCAGTGGAAAACTGAAGTGGGACAGACAGACGGACGGACGGACTGACGGACGCAGAGGAAACCGGTAGGGGACTAACAAGCGAAAGGAAGGGGGAAAAGAAAGTCGAAAAAACGGTTTAATGCGCGACATTTGCTTTAACCCACACACAATTTTGGAGGGTATAAAATCCACATTTGTTAAGACAATTTACCACTCGACTTTCCAAAAGCAGATGTAACCATGCCGAATTTCTCTGATTTATTGTAAGTCAAATAGTTTTTTAAAATACTGTTATAATTAATTTGAGAAAAACCAATTCAAGAGTTTAATTAGCATTTAGATCATATTTTTTAACATGTAAACTTTTAAAATAAATATTTTGTAAGAATTATCACATATTATACAATTTTTAATTTAAATATCTAAAATATATATGTTTAGTTTTGCTTTTTAAAAAGTAACTGCGATAAAATCAATTCTTACAATTAAGTTATTTGTAATGCCAAAAGGGAATAAACGCGCGCACTGTGTGTGTGTGTGGGTGGGGGGGGGGGGGGGGGTGCGATTAATGGTCTTGCAAACGCACGTCTTAAATTTCTCTTCATTTTTTTTTCTTTGATTATACAGTGATTTTGCAACATCCACAGACTTTGATGATCTCTTGGAACAGATCGATGAACAAGTTCCTCCCTCTTCAAGGGTTTATTCATTTTTACGATGATTATTGATTTATAAGTATAAATTTAAAAGTTTTATAATTACACCATCATTGTATTTCCGTAATTAAGAAAAGTCCGTGACTCAGATGTTGATATATGCATATTAAATCTGTATATATTAAGGTAGGTTATTTAATTTGGTCAATTTCTTTAAAAGGCGTCCTTGTCCTGAAAGTCCAACTCCCAAAACTGAAGCTAAGACGGAGGAGACTTCCGTATTAAGAACTCTGCTTAACAATACACAACCAGCTAGCGAAATAAAAATTAAAAAGGACAGAGAACTGAAAACAGAAATACCTTTCAAAAGGTAATGATATTCACTATTTTAAAATCAAAGGCCTGAAGGGCCACAATGGCGTCGAGTTAAAGTTAATTTGAAGAGTAAAAACCTAAATAATTTTTTAATTAAGTGAAAAGCTGTCAAGGTGACAGCAAACCGGGTTTTCTTTTTAAATGCGAACAGTATCCATAATCCATGTCAACCCATATCCAGTGATATGGAGTACCCCATATGCAATATTTTGCTAAATAAGACTTAGTTCAAAAGCTGGTATTTTTTTCATAAATAATCAGAAATAAAAATCCTAGAAATATGCACACCTCTGATACATGTACAAATAATCTGCAAAAGAACAACTTTTTATCTGTAAAACTGTAGGAATGGTTATCCGTACGATGAGGTTACCCTATATGCAATATTTTGCTAAAAATTGATTAACTTCAAAAGCTGGTATTTTTTCCATAAATTATCAGTAACCAAAATCCTAGCAATATGCGCACCTCTGATATATATACACATGTAACTGATCTGCAGATTGAAGAGACATTTCCTATCTTGAGAACTGTAGGAGGAGTTATCTGTATAATGAGGGTACCCTACATGCAATATTTTGCCAAAAATGACTAAGTTCAAAAGCTGGTATTTTTAGATCACCTGAGTCACTCAGGTGACCAATTGCAATTGGTCTTCGTCCGTCGTCGTGCGTTGTGCGTTAACAATTTTACATTTGTAACTTCTTCTTGAAAACTACCAGGCCAATCGTTACCATTTTTGGTGTGAAGCATCTCTATGGTGAGAAGAATCTAAATTGTGAAATTTATGGCTCTACCACCCCTGGGGTGCCACAGGCGGGGCCAAATATGCAAAAAAAAAACCCCAAATTTTCAAAGATCTTCTTCTCTACTCCCACGCATGTGAGGAAAAAACTGGTTGCATGATTATGATGTCCATGAGGCCCTCTACCAAAATTGTGAAATTTATGGCCCCTGGGTCAGGGGTTCTGGCTCTAGGGTGGGGCCAATATGACCAAATAATAAAAAGTATTAAATCTTAGAAAACTTCTTCTCTGCTCTCATATATATTTATTAAAAACTAAATGCATGATAATGATGTCCATTACGCCTTCAATCTAAATTGTGAAATTCAGGGTGGGGCCAATATGGCCAAATAGTAAAAATGTATTAAATCTAAGAAAATCTTCTTCTCTACTCCGACAGATGTGGGCAAAATACTGAATACATGGTTATGATATCCACAATCTCCTTTACCTAAATTGTGAAATTCATGGCCCCTGGATCAGGGGTTCAGGACATGGGGGGGGGGGGGGGGGACAATATGGCAATATAGTGTTAATGAATATAATGTTTAAAAATCTTTTCTTCTATTCTCACACATCTGTGTAAAAAAACTGACTAAAAATTATGTTTACCAGGAAGTCCTCTACTGAAATTTTAATATTCATGTCCCCTGGGGTATGGGTTTTGACTCTAGGGCAGGGCCAAAATGGATGTATAGATGTTAATGCATATAACGTTAAAAGATTATCTTCTTTACTCCCACACACCTGAAAGGAAAACTGAATTCATGATTTTGTAGACCAGATCTTTTAGTTTTTCACCAAAATTATAGGTTTCACAGTTCTTTTTGAAATGTGGTCGTCATTACAAATTTATAATGTTTCTACTCCAGTATGAAACCTAATTAATTAGATGCATACATGAGACTCCATGACAAGTTTGTGTATTGGATATATGCTACTCAGGTGACCGTTAAGGCCAATTGGCCTCTGTTTCGCTTAATTATCAGAAATCAAAATCCTAGCAATATGCACACCTCCGATATATGTACAATTGATCTACAAAAGAACAACTTCCTATCTTGAAAACTGTAGGAGGAGTTATCCGTACAATGAGGGTACCCTTTTGGCAGCCGCCCGCCCGCCATTTTCACCATTTTAATAACCGGATTTTTCCGTTGGAAAACCCGGTTAATAAAATTACAATTCATTACAAATCTGGTCACCTTATTCTTAAAAAGCTTTGAATTTCAATTGAAAATTTAAGTTTATAGAAATATCTTAGGAGTTAAATTTTTTTTAAATATTTTTGTTCTCTATTCATATAGAAATAAATTAAAAATTATGATTGTGTTTAATTCTATATAGTATTGTATACTGCTGATAACCACTCTGTCTCTTATTATCAATTTCATCTAAAATCCACCAGGGTCCAAATGACACGGGCCGAAAAGATCAGGGGTAGATAAAAGAAAGCACCCATTCACGTTGTTTACAAAGTGAAAGTAGTTCACTAGTTGGTTTGGTTGTAGATGTACTTATCGCTCGATTAGGAAGTTTTGTTTCTACAAGATCAAACATTTGTGCATTGTCAATTTTCGATATGGATACAAAATCATCTATTTTGCAGGCTGGTACATTTCATAACCAAATTGAGTATGTAAGCCCAGCTAGCTATCGCATGTGTCTCGGTGCTAGTGTATTCATCCGCTGAAACCGAGACATATTGTTTTCAATAAAATGTGAACATTTTTAAAGCAACCATTTCGAATCTGCAAACTTGTTTTGTTGACGTACAGTTCTGCTCGAAATTGAAGTATATCATCTATTTTTCTTCAAACACATACGAAAACTTTGCACTCATTTGAGTTGTTTGGCTCCTAAAAATGCAACTTCCGGACATACGATCCCTAGATGGCTTTCGAGCTTCGCTCGACGCCATAAAAATATTTATGATTATTTTGTAAGCTAATACCAATATCCTTGGGAAAATTCTGACGCATTATTATTTTTTTTCATCATTTTTCTATTAAATAGATACACATCCAGTAGCCCCAGTAGTACCACTACCACTAGTTGCACATACTCCCCGCCTCTGGATGAGAACTGGCCACCCGCCAGTTCTGCACCATTTACCAACGTTGAGGATTTTATCCTGACGACTTTCAGGTAATTTAATTGATTTGACTAATATATATATATATATATATATATATATATATATATATATATATATATAAACTCTCTCTCTCTTTCTCTCTCTTACACATATGACTAAATGAACAAATAGGTATATAAATGAATAAATATATATTCTATCTGATAAATAACATTAATTTTAACATATTTTTTGTATTTGTTTAGGAGAAAGAGTCCAAAGAAATACGAAGCTCTTAACCGGAGGTTTACAGAGCCACGGGTCACTGCCACGCGGGAATTTAAAGTTTTAAAGGCTCAACAGAAGAGAATAATGCAAGACATGGAACAAAGTGAGATAATAGTTGATTATCTCACCGATAAATATGGCGGAGATGAACCAGAGAAGAAGCGGGCTAAGTTTATTTCCCTTCGATAAGCCCAATCGCTTGCGATATGAAAAAAACAATTATCAATTTTTATACAGTGAAACATATAAAATTACTATTCGAAGTTTAAATGGGTCTCCAGAAACAAATGATTTGTTTCTGGATATAGAAAAGCTTGAAATAACTAGTGGGTATTGTTTTTTTATACAAAAAAACACATGTCTCCCCTTCTCCCTAAGGATTGTAATATGGGGCAAATTTAATAAGTGAAAAAGAATGAAGTCAGCTATATGTTAGATATCATCCATATATGATACAGTTTAGAAAATGAATTAACTTGAGACACAAGATTGGTCAAGGTCAAAAATTATGGAGGCGTGCACTCCTTCTCAATACCATCTACCTATGTTCCAAGTTTGAAGCCTTAATGTCAAAAGATATCCAAGTTACCACCCAGACAAAATTTAATTATTTTTTCTCAAGTTGACCTTGAGTAAAACAAGGTCAAGGTCAAATATTTATCAATAGTACACCTCAGTGTATTATAATTGTTCTTTGTGTAAAGTTTGAAGTCCTTCTGTCAAAGAATATTTAGGAGGTTAACAATGAAGTTTTTTCTAATTTGACCTTGAAATAAAAATTTTAGGTCAAGGTCAAAAATTTTGGTAAGGTTCAACTGGTCTTTATACCATCTATGTATGATACAAGTTAAAATAATGTATGATTAAGGAGTCTTGTGTTATGGTCCGGACTATATTTTTTATCAAACGCTTGACCTTGAAAAAGATAATAGGTCAAGGTCAAAAATTTTGATGGCGTGCACTTCTTCTTAATACCATCTACCTATGTTCCAAGTTTGAAGTCTTAATGTCAAAAGGTATCTAAGTTACCACCCAGACAAAACTTAATTATTTTTTCTCAAGTTGACCTTGAGTAAAACAAGGTCAAGGTCAAATATTTATCAATAGTACACCTCAGTGTATTATAATTGTTCTTTGTGTAAAGTTTGAAGTCCTTCTGTCAAAGAATATTTAGGAGGTGAACAATGAAGTTTTTCTAATTTGACCTTGAAATAAATTTTTTAGGTCAAGGTCAAAAATTTTGGTAAGGTTCAACTTGACTATATACCATCTATCTATGATACAAGTTAAAAGTTTGTATGATTAAGGAATCTTGTGTTATAGTCCAAACTCTATTTTTTATAAAACGCTTGACCTTGAAAAAGAAAATAGGTCAAGGTCAAAAATTTTGGTGGCGTGCACTCCTTCTTAATACCATCTACCTATGTTCCAAGTTTGAAGTCTTAATGTCAAAGGGTATTTAAGTTACGGCTTGGACAAATTTGGATGAAGAAGAATAAGAATAAGAAGAACTAGATTCGATCTCGTTGCAAGCAACGAGTGGGTCTTCCGTACGATTTTTGAATAGATTAGATCATACTTATCAATTCAAAGATAAAACCGTAGATCTAAGCGAAAAAAAGTAAAAAAAAAATTTGCGGCACTCGAGGCTTGAACCCTGGTCGCCTTGGCCATGTCCACGACTCTATCGACTGAGCTACTCGGACTCTCGCTTCAGAACTTTGACGCTTAATTTCTCGAGAATGCCTTGATCGATTTTAAAATAAATTACATATTCTAAACCAGTGAGAGGGTCACTATCAGGTGTAAAAATTTCCGAAAAAAATATTCAAAAATAAAAAAGTCGAAAAATTCAATTTTTCAAATTTCCTTCCGGTGACGACCGGAAGTAACGGCTGACATTCTCTTGACCGAGGTGCACCAGAAAAACGATAGATCTATCATATCTGAAAGTTTCAGCCCTATATCTTTACTCGTTTTTGAGAAACCTGAGAGACAAAATTGACTTTAAAAAATCGTAAAACGGCGATAACTTCCGACCGGAAGTAAATTTTGAAAAAATGTAACGGGGGTACAAACTTCAGATGGCGAGGCATCATCAGTGAAAATTTGAAGGTAATCGAATCAGCCATTTCCGAGAAATCGCCTGCACAAAATGTGTAAGGAAAAAAAGAATAATAATAATAATAGAATTGAAAAAGAAACCGAAGAATAATAGAAGGGTCTTCCGCTGAAGACGGAAGACCCTAACTAGACACGATCTCGTTGCGAGCAACGAGGAGGTCTTCCGTCTGATTTTAGAAATTGAGATTTATGTTCGATCTTGATTTTGCTATTTAACAGCTATACATGATTTAAAGCAGGAAAAGAGGATCTTCATTTTAAGTGCCTGAAACTATTTTGTTTCAGGTGTTTAGAAATTCGTCACCGTTCTTGAGATATTTCAGAAAGAATATTTTAGGGGCCGGACCTTATCTCCTTATTGGGGCCGCTGAACAAAAAGTGTAAGGTTGCATGTTATTAGGTACATTATTTTGAGCATCTTTTCTTTTATACTGCATTTCAAAATATTTTTTCTTTTTGAGATATAGGTGAGCAAATTTTTGGACTTTTGCCCCTTAAAATCCTTAATTACGTAACACATGAGAAAAATCATTATAATGTTAGGCTACATAACTGTTAGATAAACATATTTGCTTCTATAATCTATTACGAAATACCCCTCGGTAAAGAACTATAGGAAAAAGACTTTAGAGCCCTCTAGGTCCCTAATATTAGGGGCCAGCCCCTTTTTCATGGTATCAAATGAAAGGTCATTTGATTATAAAGACATTTTGTTCAACAAGTGTTCAGAAATCCGTTACCATTCTTGAGATATCTGAGAAAGAATATTTTAGGGGCCGGTCCCTTATCTCCTTATTGGGGCCGCTGAACCAAATTTTTTAGGCTGCATGTTGTTAAGGATATCATTTTGAGCATCTTTTCTTTTATACTGCATTTCAAAATATTTTTCCTTTTTGAGATATAGGTGAGCAAAGTTTTGGACTTTTGACCCCTAAAAATCCTTAATTACGTAACACATGAGAAAATCGTTATACTGCTTGGCTTCATAACTGTAAGATAAACATATTTGCTTCTATAATTTATTACAAAATATCCCTCAGTAAAGAACTATATTAAAAAGACTTTAGAGCCCTCTAGGTCCCTAATATTAGGGGCCAACCCCTTTTTCTTGGTATCAAATGAAAGGTCATTTGATTATAAAGACATTTTGTTCAACAAGTGTTCAAAAATCCGTTACCATTCTTGAGATATCTGAGAAAGAATATTTTAGGGGCCGGTCCCTTATCTCCTTATTGGGGCCGCTGAACCAAATTTTTTAGGCTGCATGTTGTTGAGGACATCATTTTGAGCATCTTTTCTTTTATACTGCATTTCAAAATAGTTTTCCTTTTTGAGATATAGGTGGTCAAAGTTTTGGACTTTTGACCCCTAAAAACCCCTAATTACGTAACATATGAGAAAATCCTTATACTGCTTGGCTTCATAACTGTAAGATAAACATATTTGCTTCTATAATTTATTACAAAATATCCCTCTGTGAAGAACTATATTAAAAAGACTTTAGAGCCCTCTAGGTCCCTAATATTAGGGGCCAGCCCCTTTTTCTTGGTATCAAATGAAAGGTCATTTGATTATAAAGACATTTTGTTCAACAAGTGTTCAGAAAATCGTTACCACTCTTGAGATATCTGAGAAAGAATGTTTTAGGGGCCGGTCCCTTATCTCCTTATTGGGGCCGCTGAACCTAATTTTTTAGGTTGCATGGTGTTAAGTACATCATTTTGAGCATCTTTTCTTTTATACTGCATTTCAAAATATTTTTCCGTTTTGAGATATAGGTGAGCAAAGTTTTGGACATCTGACCCCTAAAAATCCTTAATTACGTAACATATGAGAAAATCGTTATACTGTTTGGCTTCATATATGTAAGATAAACATATTTGCTTATATAATTTATTACAAAATATCCCTCGGTAAAGAGTAATGGGTAAAAAACTTTAGAGCCCTTTAGGTCCCTTATTTGAGGGGCCAGCCCCTTTTTCCTGATATCAGCAGAAAGGTCTTGTAAATATAAACTTTTTTTACATTACATGTTTTAACAAAATATTTTCCAGAAAAGAGATAAAGAGAGAAAAGCACAAAAAATTACAACGCTTTTTTAATGTTAATTTTCGAGCCATAGCGAGCTTTGACGCCAGTAGTGCTAAACATACAAAACAACAATCATGCAAAACTTCAATCTTTCGTTTACCAACCGTAGAAATTTGAGCTCAAAATCTCTTATAGTTTAGGAGAACGGCCGCAGACAAAATACCCATATAAAAAATAGAAAAATCTCAATATCTCCAAAACGGATGTGACGTCATCAGTGCAAAAAATTTGCTATCAACTTCAGACCACTATCTATCACATCTGAAAATTTTATGGAGATCAGTTGTGCCGTTTCTGAGAAATCGCATGCACAAAAATGGGAAGAAAAAAAAAGAATAAAAATAATAGGGAAAAAGAAACCGAAGAATAACAATAAGGTCTTCCGTTGGAAACGGAAGACCTTAATAAGAAGAAGAAGAATAAGAAAGTCGACAAAAACAATATGTCTCCCCTTTGAAAGGGGAGACATAATAATCAGAAGATCTCACCGGCAAGTATGGATATGAGATCGAAAAGTGTTCATATAAGTAAGAAACTTGTTGTAAATATTGCTTGTGAAATGAACAAAAAGGTATTGACCTTTATTTTTTATGTACTTAAAGTCTAGAGATGTTTTACCATATAAACAATCCTGTTTATGCATGTATTGAGTCACTATTAAAATATAATTACAAACAGTACGAATTTTTTGTCATAAATCATATTTCTAATGGATCCATTGTCCTTGGATTATGAAACGACAAAGACTCAAGTCTAAATTTTTTAAATTTTTTTTTATTACTTCTGACTTATGAAGTAACATACACTGAAAATAGCAGCTTAAAGATGTTAGACTGTGTGTTTCTCCAAATGAAGTTATTACCATGGTTATTTTGACCACAGCCCAGAATGTTTCATGTTCCTGGAGCATCGTATAATCATAAACTCTTATTGGACTTGGCGTAAAATCTAGATAAAAATAAAACGTACCTTCAGAAGGAGAAAAATCTTCAGTTACTCTTCCATCAATTTTTCACTTGTAGTACATTCTGGTATATATACCGTAAACATTGATTTAGGCATATTAAGTTCTTAAATTCATCCATTGCTGTTTTAAAACACATTGTGGTATAAACCGTACATATTTATATAGAAAAATTTCAAGGTAACCTTCTGAAGGTGACATAAGCCTGTTCTAATTATCAGGATGACTCCAGACTGTTAGTGACCTCAAAAGTTATCCAGGCGGACTTTACCCTGAACTGAACTCATTTATCAAGGTAACCTCAAGGTGACCTGACCTTAGCAGGTGACCTGAACTCGACCTCAGTTGACATGACCCTGTCTTTGACCCTGGCCTAGTGACCCAGGTGACCTGACCTCAGTTGACATGACCCTGACCTAGTGACCCAGGTGACCTGACCTTGACCTCATATGACCAGACCTTGACCTCATTTATCAGGTATCAAGGTCATTGGTGACCCTATACTGACTTCAGACTACTACCCTCACTACTCACGAGCAGCACTTTATGTGCAATTTGGGGTTGAACTGTTTGCAGTGAATTTTCAGTTAAACAATAATCTTTAACATTTCATGTCATGGAAAGTATAATGGTCTATATAATTATTACAACCAAAATCAAAAATTAAAATTATGCCCCCTCCCTGTGGCGGTTGCCGGTTTAAGATTTGCCTCTGTGTGCCTACATGTACATCATCGTGTGCACAGATTTAGAGAAGGGGTGGGAGTGAGGCGTCCAGAACCCCCCCCCCCCATGAAAATTCATTTATATCAATAGTTAAATTACCAAAAATACGCCTTGGACCCCAATGCTCTTACAGACATGTAAACGCTCTAACCCATTGCGCTTCAATGTTAGGTAACATTATTTGGGGGGTAAATATTTAATTAATGTTTAATATACTCCATTGTTTATCTCAATAGGAAGTATACATCACAATATGCAGGTGTCCTGCACCACCTTAAAACTGTTATTTACCTAATAAAATAGTCAAGTGGATTTGAAGAATAAGTCATAAAAATACATGCATGTTATTAATAACTGATCTTTGTCTGAAGTTACATACACAACACAGGTCTACAGGTCTCATTAGCGGGTACTAGTTTTACCCAGCTCTTCGATTAGATGGGTTCACATGTATACATACATGTATTTGTTTTCCATATGCAGAAAAGGATTAGTTAAGATCAGCTAAAGGAATTCATTATTGTGTTTTAATTGTATTATCATTATGATGTTGACCAATATAGGTAAACATAATACATGTGCAATTTGGGGTTGAACTGTTTGCAGTGAATTTTCAGTTAATCAATAATCTTAACATTTCATGTCATAGAAAGTATAATGGTCTATATAATTATTACAACCAAAATTAAATTATGCCCCCTCCCTGTGGCGGTTGCCGGTTTAAGATTTGCCTCTGTGTGCCTACATGTACATCATCGTGTGCAAAGGTTTAGAGAAGGGGTGGGAGTGAGGCGTCCAGACCCCCCCCCCCATGAAAATTCATTTATATCAATAGTTAAATTACCAAAAATACACCTTGGACCCCAATGCTCTTACAGACATGTAAACGCTCTAACCCATTGCGCTTCAATGTTAGGTAACATTATTTGGGGGGTAAATTTTTATTTAATTAATATACTTCATTGTTTATCTCCATTGGAAGTATACATCACAATATGCAGGTGTCCTGCACCACCTTAAAGCTGTTATTTACCTAATAAAATAGTGCAAGTGGATTTGAAGAATAGGTCATAAAAATACATACATGTTATATATAACTGATCTTTGTCTGAAGTTATATACACAACACAGGTCTTCAGGTCTCATTAGTGGGTACTAGTTTTACCCAGCTCTTCGATTAGATGGGTTCACATGTATACATACATGTATTTGTTTTCCATATGCAGAAAAGGATTAGTTAAGATCAGCTAAAGGAATTCATTAATGTGTTTTAATTGGATTTTCATTATGATGTTGACCAAAATAGGTAAGCATAATACATGTGCAAATTTGGGGTTGAACTGTTTGCAGTGAATTTCCAGTTAATCAATAACCTTAACATTTCATGTCATAGAAAGTATAATGGTCTATGCAATTATTACAACCAAAATTAAAAATTAAATTATGCCCCCTCCCTGTGGCGGTTGCCGGTTTTAGATTTGCTTCTGTGTGCCTACATGTACATCATCGTGTGCACAGATTTAGAGAAGGGGTGGGAGTGAGGCGTCCAGACCCCCCCCCCCCCATGAAAATTCATTTATATCAACAGTTAAATTACCAAAAATACGCCTTGGACCCCAATGCTCTTACAGACATGTAAACGCTCTAACCAATTGCCCTTCAATGTTAGGTAACATTATTTGGGAGGGGGGGGGGGGGTAAATATTTAATTAATATTTAATATACTTCATTGTTTATCTCAATAGGAAGTATACATCACAATATGCAGGTGTCCTGCACCACCTTAAATCTGTTATTTACCAAATAAAATAGTGCAAGTGGATTTGAAGAATAAGTCATAAAAATACATGCATGTTATAAATATCTGATCGTTGTCTGAAGTTACATACACAACACAGGTCTTCAGGTCTCATTAGCGGGTACTAGTTTTACCCAGCTCTTCGATTAGATGGGTTCACATGTATACATACATGTATTTGTTTTCCATATGCAGAAAAGGATTAGTTAAGATCAGCTAAAGGAATTCATTTTTGTGTTTTAATTGGATTTTCATTATGATGTTGACCAATATGGGTAAACATAATACATGTGCAATTTGGGGTTGAACTGTTTGCAGTGAATTTTCAATTAATCAATAATCTTTACATTTCATGACGGTCTATATAATTATTACAAACAAAATTAAAAATTAAATTATGCCCCCTCCCCGTGGCAGTTACCGGTTTTAGATTTGCTTTGTGTGCCTACATGTACATCATCGTGTGCACAGATTTAGAGAAGGGGTGAGAGTGAGGGGTCCAGACTCCCCCTTCCGCATGAAAATTCATTTATATTAATAGTTAAATTACCAAAAATACACATTGGACCCCAATGCTCTTACAGACATGTAAACGCTCTAATCCATTACGCTTCAATGTTAGGTAACATTATTTGGGGGGTAAATATTTAATTAATATTTTTACTTTATTGTTTATTTCAATAGGAAGTATACATCACAATATTCAGGTGTCCTGCACCGCATTAAAGCTGTTATTTACCTAATAAAATAGTGCAAGGGGTTTTGAAGAGTAGGTCATAAAAATACAAATAACTGATCTTTGTTTGAAGTTGCGTACAGAACACAGGTCTGCAAGTCTCATTAGCGGGTACTAGTTTTACCCAGCTCTTCGATTAGATGGTTTCACAACATGTAAGTGTTTTCCATATGCAGAAAAGGATTAGTTAAGATCAGCTAAAGGAATTCATTATTGTGCTTTAATTGGATTATCATTATGATGTTGACCAATATAGGTAAGCATAATACATGTAGTAGCAGTACCACAATATAATGAGATCCCAGCGTACATAAAATTTACTTTCACTTTATAAATGTGATCTCCCTTTGACAGCATACTGTATCATCATCTTTTAATATTTAAATAAGCTTATCAGCGTTACCTATCCTAACGCATTTATAAAGTTTCTGTCATTTTAGTTGCAAAAGTTATTTTTTTCTTTTGTCAGACTTACACTATTGAGTTGACCCCGTATAAACAATTTCGTATTTAATTTGTGTATTACATGTAAGTAAGTGTAGACACTTATCATTTTTATATGAGTTATAATGCATCAAATACAATGTAGGTCAAGACCTTAAGGGGCTGTTCGGACCCCACGAAACAGGAAAATGCAGAATATCATTTAATTTTAGTACATGGACTTCATGGTGAGCAGTTAAGAGAAGCTATGAGTTCAAAAAGGAAGCTTGTTGACCGGGAGATGTTCATTCAAGCAAAGAAGCCAGTGTATGTACTGAGTGACTTTTTCGAGAACACACACTGCTGAGGATGAACTCGAACATCTCTGGATTAGTTCTTGTGATTTTGCGGAGCTGAGTAGTGTGGACGAGGCGTTTGTGAAGGAGAAATCGATGAGCAGCAAGTGTATGGTGAAGAAGACGGTGAACGACGAGTGTATGGCGAAACTGATGGTATTAGCGACGATGACAGTGATTTAAGTGGTAAAGGTAAAAAGACTTACGAAAACAACAATGTTACAGTCCTGGAACGATCAACAATTTGCCTAGTGTTGAACAAAACGGTGATACGTAAACCGGACGGGACAGAAGAGGAAATTAGAGACTCTCAAATCGTGTATTCAAAGGACTTGAATCCAGAAGGCATTAATTTCATAGGCCACTGAGATGTTACGGGAGGTTCCAAAACATTTTGAGGATGGCAACATAAGAATTGTAAGAGGGGACCTGTCGGTGTAAATAAACATTGGATAAAATTACTTGTAAATATCATGAAACTGTATATATGTACAATTTTGTTTTTGATGTTTTATTCTTTTTTATTTTGCTGTGTGTTGAATATCTGGATATCCTGCTTAATGTGTTAAAGTAGTATTTTGTATAATTATCCTAAGTTAGGAATTGTTTAATTGCAGATGTAATTATTATTATTATATGCTGTAAATTTATTTTGAACGGAGTCAAAACCTTAAGTAAGGGGGAGTTGTAACGATATTTTAAATTCTGTTTTAATTATAACGTCATTTATTTATCATTGCTCTCCGCGAGCAATGTCATTACATAATTGACCCCGCTTAGAAAGATTGCTCCTCGCGAGCAATGCATATTATGTATATATAGGACGAGTAAAAATTACGGGGGGGGGGGGGTTATTATTATTCTATTGCAAGAAATACATGTGCAGTGCAGTTCAGCCGGTGATGTTTTAATATTTTATTTGTGAAACTTTGGATTTTTATCGTGATGTGAATAAACTGAAAATAATTCTACTTTCTATTAAACTAAAGCGTATGCTTTAGTGGTTGGCGTATTATAATCTCAAGGATTTAACTGGGAATTATTAAATTGTGAGTTATCTACCTGTGGATTTCGTAGAATAGAGCCATTTACCGCTCGACGGCGCTACATTAGTCTCCTTGCCAGAAGTACAACAAATTCTTTACTAGTATTGGCTTTATTAATCGATCACTAAACATGTCAGACTCAGACTGCACTGGTTTTCTCTTATCTAAGTGATCATGTCAGACACAGACTGCACTGGTTTTCTCTTATCTAACTTTCCTAGACAAACGGCAAAATTTGTATATTCAGCTTTTATGTGCAGACAATCTTTCCTGTATAAAAATAACAATGCGTAAACTTATGATTTGTATATTCATGTTAATAAAGTGACATATAGGTCCGATGGGCCGGGTGTTTATTCTTTAAGGTATTATATCATATAAATGTATCTTTATTTGTTTATAAAACACATGTCACTATAATAAATCATTTACTAACTTACTTACAACCAATGGTTTATGTAAAATGACAAATAAAAGTTGTGTACCGATACGTGATATGATGCACTGACAAGCTCAGTCTATGATTAGTGCAGCATGTTTAGTTTGTGGATATTTATATTCCATGTCTAATAATGTTATATTTAAATGAGCAATTATTTATTTTATAGATGTCGAAAATTCTTTAGCACAAACCATTATTGCTTGACAAGAATCTGCAACCCCTGCATTGAGGTTGAAGGATGTGGAGATTCAGAAAAAGAGAGAATTCGCTAGGCTAAAAAAATAGATTTTGAGTCTAGTTGGAAAGCAAAGGGACATTATTAACATTCGATTCCTGAAGCATGTAGCTATAGGCATAGCAAATGATGTTGGGCGCCAAAGTAAACTCAAATTGTTACATCCTCTATTATAATAGAACGTGGATCATGTCCCTCCAGATCTCATGAGGGTGAAGCAGCTAAAGAATTGAAGGATTTAGGTAAGTTACGATCCTCATTGGTTAACAGCAAAGCAGCAGTACGTGTTGAATTGATCATTCTTGGTTCAACACCTAGCGAGGCAGGATCATGCTCGATTGTCAGACTGACTGACGTTTTTCATACTAATTGTTAGACCATAATGAATCACCAATGACTAAGGACTTTTCCGACTCTTTTTTTCGATTACGACAATGAGCAAATGGCGGGTGTGACTTGTCAGCGGAGGATGCTCATTACTCCTAGGCACCTGATCCTACCTCATATACCGGTATTTAGAGGTCCGTGTTGCATCAATGAAAATCATAGCATTACTATTTTACGGGAAAATGATCATTTTTTTTTTTATATTTCTTTCATATAAATACATTATGCTTAATTCGTTCAAAACTAAAAATATTTATCATAGATTGACATTGTCTGAAATATTTACTGAAGAAACCAAGTCGCTGTAAGGTGCGCCCGATTATTTTTTTTTAATTAAGCGATTTTACGTATGTATGTATGAGTGTGTGCACTCCATTTCAATTTTCTAGTAAATGAAAAGAAAACATTCCAATAGAATTTCCTCAATCTTTGCACAAATATCCCTTATTGTAAAAGATTAAAACAAATGCAATGTCATATTAATTGGCCAAATTTTTATGCAAAAACTTAGATTAAATTACACCATTGTAAAGAAAGGGGCATACATTATGCCAAATTCGTTCAAAACTTAAAATATTTATCATAGATTGACATTGTCTGAAATATTTACTGAAGAAACCAGGTCGCAGTAAGGTGCGCCCGATTTTTTTTTTTTTAATTTAGCGATTTTATTACAGCTTAAATATCTGTGTGTCTTACTTAATAAATGTGTATATTTATTTAACGAATTCCCTTAGAACAGCACATATGTAATGTAAATGAATGTTTACGAAAATAAATGTCAAAATCTTTTTAGGGATTCATGAGCGAGTTCATTCAAAACATTTTCAACTTATAATTAGATGTTTTTTAATTTGAATGAGTTTACAATATCAGCACGTCAAATTTGACGGATGTAAAGGAATGTAGCACATGTCAGAGTCAGTGTTTGTGGGGGTACGCCAGATAGTGGAGACTTCACAACAAGTGGCCATCAGGAAGGAGACAGGAAAACAGGGGTTCTGGTGGATACTATTCCACTTTATAATAAATTTATTATTGTGAGTGGAAGTCAGAGAGAAGGATTCAAACCGAAGGGACCAGACACTGGCGTAGTGCTCTAGCCAAAACAACCATCGATCATCACGGACATCAAACAACACCTGTAGTGTTTGTCGACTCATTCCGAGTACGACTGGATCACCATGACGGGCTGTGACGTCACCTGGCGGGAGCCCATGCTGCAACCTGATCGCTTTGACAAAAGGCGACAGAAGCAAGTTCTACGACAGCTACAAAGAGTGCAAATGAATCGGTAAGTTCGGGGCAACCCATGTTATTGTAATATAAGTGTAAAAACACTATACACCTTAGCTTTCTACGTCCTGAATATGCAAGCTGTGTTGATGAACTTATAAACCGATAATTAACAAAAGGCTTATCAGTGTGCTTAAGTTTGTGGAACTTCTCCGTGTGTCCCGTGCTTTTCGTGAACGTAAGAATTACCAACATCAGTGATAAATTCCTGTATTTTGAGACAACAAGTTAGAGATAATTATATGAAATTTGTGGACGGACTTTTTCCAGATTAAACTTCCATATGAAGGAGCAACATGAAGTTGAAGTAGACGGTTTGAAATGTATTTTTTTTTTATTAGAAAACGTCTGTACGTATGAAGGAGCAACATGAAGTTGAAGTAGACGGTTTGAAATGTAGTTTTTTTAATTATTAGAGAACGTCTGTACGTAGTTTTGAATCGACGAGACACAATAGAGTGATACACAAGTTCGTGGGACAAGACTTAAAACGTGCGATTGAAAAAGAGATACACTGTCAATCGCCAGAATTGCGGGGAAGCTCGGTAACTATACTACGTACTTTTTCGCCACGCAGGCAGAGAAGCCTTCTAGCGCGAATCATAGCAATGATTGAAACTTAATAAAGAAGGTATCACTTGATTCAACTGAGGACCGTGTAGTCATCGACTTCTCTGCGCGTGACTCTAAGCATGAAATAGACACTAGCGGAAATGCTCGAATTACGAAATCTACGGTTTCGTGATAAATAGTCACTTATCTTATCTAGATGGAATAACGAGAGTTAGTTAAAAATTGCATATCATGTAATCTGAGGATGCAGATCGCGAAGACGCGGATTTTCGAAGTGCTGTGATATCGTTAAAGAAGTCGTCGAGTGTTAACGTGAAGGAAGTATCCAGGAGATGAAGCAGTCGTCGACGAAGATGGTTTTGAAAGACGTAGAAAGCAGACCAAACCGAGATATCTTAATAGCCAATGCTCACTACTGATACGCCTCGATGTCAACTCGACATTTTACAGGAAATTGACATCCGGTCGGTAGATGTCACCATTAAGATGCCTAATTGAGAGTGTTAACCTTTTAGACATCTGTAAATTTAAATTGCTGGGAATTTTTTGACAATTATTTGTTGGATAGTTTATGCTTAAAGTGAACGAATTCGTCTTTCAACACGAAGTTGATGTCCTACTGCTTCAAAAATAGACTTCAACGTATGGGATGCCAAATCTAAAAGTTTGTTAAGATGTCAAGCATTGCTTAGTCGTTTAAAAGAAAGTTGACATTTGATTGACAATAAAAACCGATATCATAATGTTGCTTGTTTTAGGCTGAAAATGAACAAGGTTGTTATTTGACAGGAAGTTAAAGTCCAACGAGTACAAACAAAGATCCCAACATATAGCTGCTTCGGAATCTTTGACAAAATTTTGTTTGAAAATGTTGGCTACAATGAGCAAAGTCGTCATTTAAAATTAAATTAACGTCCGACTGGTACAAAAGTAGATCCCAACATAAAGTATGCCTAAACAAAGAGTGTGTAAAAATGACAAATACCTGCAATGAATTGTGTCTGAGTGAGAGAAATGCGACATCAAATTTTGTTACGAAGGGACAGACAGAAGGACAGAGTGACTCACAAGGGTTAAACAGTAAGCTGTATGCATTGGGGGGGGGGGGTGCATTATAAGTTAAACTTTACATAAATAGTGACTGTAAGAGGCTTGCAGGTCGCTTAGTACTGTCACCGTGTGAAAATGACTTATTTCGAGTGACAAACTGTTTCTTGATTCAAGTGCTAGCTAGTTTTAATTGGACCTTGACCGTTGGACATTATTGTGCTACCTGTTGTTAAACTTAATTATTTCCTTTAATTAATTAGAATTACTCTGTTGTTGACTTATGTCTGTTTTGCCTATAAATACGTCGTTATCCGCTATGGTCATCAGTTAGATTCTGGACCTTTTATTGTTCATACCGGTTGCATAGATCGCATAGAAACGGCCAGTTTAGGGCGTTAATAAATTGTTATGCGGTATACCGACTTGTGTATTTCTACCGGTCAAAATACCAAAAGTTAACAAGTTTTGGCCCCATGAGCTAAGGTTCGGATAATACGAGATTTTTGCAAACTCTTATACCTCTTCCTCCACACACATACACTTGCACACGCCAATTTGTCAAAAGCGAATAACTCTTCATGTCTCCCGAACATTCATGCAATAAATAGTTTATGTTACCGAATCAGACACAATGTATGTATAAGCTATTAAATATATTGTATCAACAAATGAATAAATGTTTTTCAAGCATCCAAATTTATAAGTATGGTAACAGAGGAAATTCGAATTAGCATTTTACTCGGGTGACCGTCACGGCCTGTTGGTCTCTTGTTTGGTGAAGTCCTTCCCCAATTAATTTTCTTCTATATATAAATATGCTTCAAACTAGAAAATGGTATCGATTAGCCTTGTAAAAACAACAATAAGTTGCTTTGTTACTAAAATTGTTAATGTGCGTCCTACTTGGTGCACGCAATATCGCTGACAAGGACTAATCGTGATAGGTCACCTCAGTGCCTGCTAGGGTAAATAAGTTACCCGAGCGGCTCGGGTGACCTGGATAGTAATTAATACACGCTTGCGTTGTATAATATTAGTAACTACAATCACTGATTACACATGCCTCACGTGTAGTCGACTCAAACGTAAGGGATTTATTTCACGTACAAACTCTCTTTAGTGCCACCAATTTATCAAGTTAACTCGTACCTTAAAGTAATTTACTAGTTATGCAGAATAAATAGAGAAAATGTTATGTTCAGTCACTGAAGATAATCTATATACTAGTTAATTGTGAGGCTTTATAAACTGAAGTTGATTGTGTATACAACAGTTTATAAACCAAGCTGTAAAACTATTGTTATACATAAATCCTAATGGAATACTCTCTCGTGCAAGTTATCTCTTATAATAAAAGATTGATATTGTTAACTCATACTAAGAAACGTCGTTTTGTTTTCGGCATGAATTACCGACTATATAGTACTCAAACTTAAGAGGTTTTTTCCGATGACTCAAAGAGTATGTAACCTAACTATCACAGTGATGGTTCAACATGGTCACCTCATGGGATGCAGGGGCAAAGCTCCACTTAGAGTCTGGTAGCGGAGCCCCCAGCTATCTCAATTAGGCGGAAGCGCCTATTGCACTTGCGTTCATGATCTACGTCAAAGGTCAAATTCCTGCCCTTTTTCATGGTAAACTATCGGATGTTATTCAAACTAAGGGCACACAACTCTATAACCCCCCCCCCCAAAAAAAAAAAACTGTTCCGACCCCCGAATAAACATCGTTTTTGATAATAAAACTGGTATGTCTCTAAATTTTTACTTCATCGTTTTTAATTATCCATTGAAATTGCCTATAACAAAGATAGCAAGTGGTAGATCTATATATGAGTTTACGTTTTTGATAGTACAGGAACGAATGTGATAACTCTTGCGATGGTCTGCGACATAAACAAAGGATAAGCACGGAGTCTGAAGCCTGTAGATGAAATTCTGAGGGAAAAATAGTTCAATTTGAAATTGCGTGTTTATGAGTACAGAAGGAAAAATTGATAGGAAAACAGGTAATGAATGGTTTTTTTTTAAAAAAAACAAAGGGTGGGTATAAATCTATTTAATAAAATTATTAGAATGATACAATAGCAGCATATACAGTGATATAGAGGTGGAGGTATAGGCGATGACGTAATTATTAGGGCCACCTAGAGGGTATTTTTAGAAAAGGTAGCAATATAGAGGTCGTGTTCTCATTGGTGGACTGTATATAGAGGTGATGACGTAGTTACTATTGAGGCCCTATAGAGGGGGACTTTTTAGAGCAGTCAATTTATAGAGGTCGTGTTCTCATTGGTTGTTTTTAGAAAGGGAGGTTGAATATACAGATTTAGTGAGCATGTGTAAAAAAAGTAGGAGGTTTTAGGTTATGATGAAACCATAAGATGATTCTATGGTTTGAGAGCATGCGCTGTAGTATCGATAACGTAAAATAGATGATATTAAGCAATACTTGAATTTTATTTAGAAAAAATAGATCGATTTGGATGACCTATTTTGAGCAAACAGTGAAAATAAGGTGTACTTACCTGTGCACAGAGAGAGAGATATTTTAATAAAAAAAATTACATGAAAAAATGAGGTGATGTAGCATGCGCACTTGAACATTAAAAAAGGGTGTATATTAAAAAAATTTAGGGTATATTTTAAAGAGTAGTTACAATTTTTTATCATTTTTTAAAATGCCCTTAACACCAAACGATTCAACTCCTTCGGCTGCGGTAAGCGGGCTGGATACTGCTTTACCAATCCCTGAGCATGAAGACTGGGATTGGGAAATAGCAATGGATCCCTATCCTTCTGGGAGGTTAAGAGACATTGATGGTAGACTAGTGTATATGTTTGATTATAAGTACGAACAGTACTTACAAAATCTACAAGACCAAAAAGAAGAAAAAGAAGAAAAAAAAGAAGAAGAAGAAGAAAAAGAAGAAGTAGCAGAAGAAGAAGAAGAAGTAGAAGAGAAAGAAGAAGTAAAGGAGAAGAAGGAAGAAGAAGAAGACAAGAGAAAAGAACAGTAGCTTCTTTGAAGCTCAAATATTTCAACGGTCGTTTTAACGGCCACCAAATTTTTCGAAAAGATGTCTCTAATACAATGAAACGTGTGCATTAGAGGAAAAGTATTATTCGAGTACAGTAGGTGAAAAGGTTTTTTTTCCCACCGAATGTACTGTATAATGAAAGATTTTTTCTTGACAACCTACAGTTAATTTTTTCATATGCTTAATCAGTTAAGTTTGTGATAAATAACTGTAGGAAGCAAGAAAATTGAAAAAAATAACGGAAATTATATGCTTTTTAAGAAGAAAACAAATTAAAATTATGTTCAATATTTTTTATATAACATTTTTTTTTTAAAAAAACATAATTTTTATAAGAATAGGTTTTATATATAGAACATAATTGCTATCATTTGTTATAATGTCTAAAAAAAAAAAAATAAGTGAACGGTATTGCATAAACGTGATGAAATAATAATGTCCTTATACGTATTTTTTACAAAGAATAATTTTAGAAATGATAAATACAGACATATATATATAAGGCAAAATTCTTTTTTGAGATATAGGTATTTTTCATTTCACATCTAGACATCAGTGGAAAAGGTAAGTTTTTAAATCATGATAAATTACTTAATGATGAGAAAAGAGAGGTAACTCTACAAACTATACAAGCACTGCGAAAATTTCCCGTTAATCCATTAAATACATGATATCCTCAAGTTCTTGTTCAATGTTATCAACTCTCGATTGTAAGTCTGTTAAGCGTCTTTCAATTTCTTCTTTCTCTTCTTTTAACTCTTCTTGTCTATGAATCATCCTCTCCAATATAACACCGTCAATGTCAATTTCCATTTGTTCTGCCGTTTGCTCTTCTTCTTCTTCTTCTTCTTCTTCTTCTTCTGTTTCTTGATGTTGTGTTTCTTTATTTCTGAATTGCTGTAGACCTTCACAAGAAGTACCTACTTCTTTGGTTGATTTTAAGGGGAGATTGGAGTTACTGTAATTATATAAAAAAGAGGAGGGTCAATGTTACATAAGTTTATATTTTGTGCTTAAAATAAGTGAAAATTAAACAAAGAAAAACATTCGGTAGAAAAAAAATTGTTTTATATAAAGTTTTTTTTAAATATTTTTTTCTATATTAAATTATCCTTTTTTTCATTTGCTTTAAATAAAACGCATACCTGACTGTGAAATGCATGGTATTTTCTGTAAACTGTATGGTAATGCTGTTATTAGCTGTCAAGTCATTTCTAAAAAAAAATGAAGAAATGAATATTAAAAATTTAAAAGGATAAATAAAGACAAAAATAAATAAAATAAAATCTGCATAGATGTAAAAAAAAAACTACTTACATAATAATTACTTCCATTTTTTTTTGGAGGGTGAATTGAATTGTTCAGATCTGGTCAGAAAAAAATGAACTTGTCCTATTGGGTTTAAGATTGCAAGGTGATTTTCTTAAAATTTAATTTGATTTTTATAAAAAAGAGATGCATTTTCCCTCCAATTTTTTGTACTGTTTAAGTTTTTTCTGATTGGATATTGGTTTGATTTTGTTATATATTGTGAATGTTGAATTTCCCTCCAAAAACTATTTTACTCCTACTCATTGGATACAAAAAACAAATTCTTTGCAATTAGTACAGCGTAAGATTTTCTGATTGGATATTAGTGCTGTCTTGTTATACATTGTAAATGTTAAATTTCCCTCCAAAAACTATTTTACTTTTTCTGATTGGATGCAGAAAATGAGTTCTTTGCAGCTGGTACAGTGTATTGAAACAGGTTAATGATATGTATATTATCCTACGGGTGTAGATAAAATTGATACCGTAACCCTTTCAAAGTTTGATAAGATTGTACTTATAATGATGTGTAACGTGACGAGAAAGAATTTTTTTTTGTTAAGATGACATCGATTTCAAAAATTGAAAGAGAAACGCATAGTTTTCAAAAATTGAATACAATACTTGATACATTGGTAATGGGTTTTGTAACATTAGTTTAAATTTTTTTGCGTATATTTAAGAAAATGCTGAATAAGTGAAATACTTTTTAAATAGGATGACATTATTGAATGAGAAGTGCAAATCACCCCTCACCCCCCCTTTTTTTTTGCAATTAATTGTAAGAATGAATCAACCCATGGATGTGATATGCTTTGACTCTGGTAAAAGGGCACAAAGCTGCTGACTTTGTATTTTTTCACTTCTTTTGGAAAGGTTTGACCTAATAAAAGTAATTGCATTTACAATAAAATCAGCTCGATTAGAAACTTTTTTGACCTAATGGGTCAAGTTAATTTCTACTTTTATTCAATATTTTTGTATTAGTGATTTCGGTTGACAAATAATTGTGCTAGTTCAATTTATTTTAACACAGATTTACTACACTTCACTTAATACAATGAACTGTTGCTAAAAAAAGGGCACATTTTATGTCATCATGTATAGGTCAGCTCTCTTCAAGTTTTGAAACTTTGGGGGTTCTTCAATTATAGGATCAATTACTACACCCGATTCTCCATTATCGTTTTTGACCCTCTAATGTTATGACGGTCACAATTAAACTATATAAGTAAAGGTAAAAATTTTATCAGTACCGCACTTTGACTTCATTTCACACCGAGTATCTTTAATTACGTGTTGAATTGTAAAAATGCAATTTGCTGTTTTTCTCCTGTTCGGAATTGTTGGACTGTCGGTCCAACAATGTAATAATGTGAACCGTTGTTGTCGGGAAACCGCTCGCGGGTTTGATTGCGCCGTGAAGAGGGATCCATGTTCCTGTATTTCTCTGTGCGGGGTGGCAGACAACAAGATTGTGGACATTGGCCGCGCTACCCACAGAATATTTGCTTCAGAGAAAATAATTGTCCATCAGCAGAGCTCCACAGTCTTTACAAGGATGCCATGTCAAGGTATGTTTTTGACAATATTTATTCAAAGATATCATATTTTTTATGTAAAAAAAAATATTTACAAAAAAAAGGGGGGGGGGGGTATGAATTTGTAACTGTTTAAAAATTTAAATAAAAATCTAAAATAAAAGAAATGTTAAAATTAAGTATAAAATAAAAAAAACCTATGCTATTTTATAAGTAAAAAAAAATAATTATGGGGTGAGAAGACTATTTCGGAAAAATGTCGGGTTTTACGTCATCCCTCTTCAACTATTGAACTTTATTGAGCGCGCATTCTTCGAAGCAAAATGGTAGGTAGATGACATGTGGATTGTCATCCCGACACTTAGAATTTTATTATGGCTTACGGCCATCTAGTTGCCGGATAATCTTTACGGCAAAGAGTTCAGTTATCTGAACATGCGCGACAAAAAATAGTTCTATTCGAATGTTGCAAAGTTAACTGTTTGTTGTTCATAATAAATATCTTTAAGCAAGATTATATTTTCCATATGTTATTATCACTTATGTTATTGTAACCAATAAAAAAATGAATTGACTTTATTCAAATAAACTCGAAATCTAACGCGAATGAATATTTACTGCAGTGTTTTCCCTAGGCCGGTTTTTGCGTAGAGGTATAGGCCCCCGCCATGCTTCACACAGTGCGCCATGCTTTCCGCTATGCGTACTTGCATGTATTATGAGCAAAAAATCTTTTCCCAATTATTTCAGATCCTAACAGTGATAAGTAAATGTAAAGTAGTCGTTATTTCGTTCAATGTTCATGAAAACGTTTGCACCCGTAGAGAGCGTCGCTAACTTCGATCGACATCGATCTCAGCAAGGGGGAAAGTGTTTAACGGTTAAAGAACTGAACTTATGATTGAGATATATTGAAACTGGGATTATAAATCGGTAATAAATGCATAAATAGAGGGGTAATTGCTGCTTGTTTTAATATAATGTGCCTTCTTCGACACCTCCGCCATTATCGAATGTTGGGGATTTTCCAAGATCTAAAAATAGCACAATGTTCCCTCGATGGAGTTACCTTGGTTGTGCTATGATTGAACTGTTTATTTGTCGTAAAAATATTGGAAACTTCAGACCAAATGTACTCAAATAAGAAAACAATATACAGTTAAGCTTGATTGCAAGTCATATACGGAAGCGATATCACATTACTATAACATAGAGACATCATATAGAATGCCTCTGAAAATGACTGTGTACACAAGACTGACTGCAAAGTTTTAGTGCAGTAATTAATTTTAATTAAATTTGGTGTCAAAACAAGTTTGCTGTAATTGCATAGTTCTGCCTGTTTCTTGCCCCCCCCCCCCCCCCCCCTCCCAAAGAGTATCTCTGTACAAAGGGAAAAAAATAAAACAGAAGATGTTAGAACTGCCTTGTGAATCTATATTCTTATAAAAGCTTATGACGGTCAGCCTCTTAAAAAAGTAGAAAAAACCCAGAAAAATATGAATAAATATATATTTATGAAATACAAATAAAATGGAATAATACTTGTTGGTTTAGATTTCATGAGAATTCATTAATTATAGTACATAACATGCAGTACATTTCATCATTTGGTTATATTATTTTTACGCGCAGTGATTTCGCGCTGACTGTGGCGCTGTTACGTTGCACTGTGCACCAACTTTCGCACACGTTCATAGTGCGTAGGAATACAAGGTATACTGATATTTGAGAGCATGATGGTTTTAAGTGTTTTTGTGTCCGATATACATGTAGCTGAATGAATTTACAGTTTATGTACTTCAGTTGTTGGATAAAAGAAAGAAACAATTTGTCTCATGTTGGAGTTTGAGTCTGACATCATCATTATTATTTTATGCAGTCTATGATTTTCCTTAAAGCAATGGTGGTTTCAACCAACTGATAAAAGAGGCCTCTAGATTTCAATCCTGTCTGTTTCGGTCACTAGGGTTCGACCAATCAACAAATGGGGCATGTTGATATTGGTCCTGTTAGTTTCTATAGATCTATGAATTACATGTAGCTAGTTACTTTCTATAAAGCTATAAATAAACTAAAGTTTCCGTAAGAAATAGAGGGAATCATACTCGATCCATGTAAATATAGTCATATCAAACCCGTAAGCCATTATGGCCCTTCAGGCCTTTGATATTTTAATATTGGGGGCTTGATGGAATGAAAATACTTGTTAGATTGTGAAAGGTGTTTAATGTACTTAACTCACGACCCATTTATTTTCCCATTAAAAGATCGGATTGCAGACGACGGTTACCTGTCAAATTGTCATACCCCGCGATTTAATTTACGGAACACGAGGTCACATTTTTTTTAGTTGATGCATTGCATCATTGAAGGGTGGGGAAAAGGAATAAACTGAAGAAAGTTAACAGATAAAGAAGAGAATACCTTGTGTTTTGTCATAAAAAATACCTACATATTTTTTCTCAACTCGATTTACCATTCGAATTTCATCATCGATTTTTTTGGTAACATGATTACGCACGTGGGGGCCAAATTTCGATAAAAAAACATTCACACCATGATTTTCACACACTATGTCAGAATATTTAGATTTTTTATGATTAAAAAAACAATTTCACTTAAAAGAGCAAAAATATTAAAGCAATGCATATTTAATATGTATATATTTTTTTTGTTTTGAAGAACCGTCCAATAGCAATCGTGAGGCCGATGAGGCGACAACCAGTAAGACCAGCGCCACCGGAGGGGATGATCGTAGTTCATCTCCCTCCGAGGACCCCGTCCCCTCCGGTGAGCCTGTCTCCACCGCCCTCCCCATTCAGAATGCCAGTGAGCCCTCAGAGAGGAGCGAGGCCCCAGCCACCAGCGAGGCCCCAGCCACCAGCGAGGCCTCAGCGACGAGCGTGGCGGCCACCGGGGGCCGCCACTTCCACACCGGCCTCCAGAGGACCCCCACACCCAGTAGTGGTACGCCCACCACCACCACCCCAGGGTGTTCCAGCCCACAGGAGGAGGCCGGTGTGGAGACCACCGGGGCCGCCACCGCTACCCAGGCCGGGAGGAGGAGGCCACGACACCAGTAGAGGAGGGGGCGAGGTTTACAGGTAGAATAGGTAATTCTACCCACCCCTCCTCTACTGGTTCAACACCACCTGATGTTTCGCCTAGTTCTACCACACTCATATTAGGTAATTTGCAATCAAATACTTATCATATGAATTTAAATTACCTTTACTTTTTATTTTTACTTGTGTTGTTTCTTCCAATAAGTATTTATAGATTTATCATTTATTCTCAAAAAAAGCAGTTTGATACTAGACAAAAAGCCATAAATATGGCTGGTGTTTATAAAGAAACCTGTATTTTAAACTCTTATGAATCAAACAATATTGACATGGATGAATATTTTTCTGATTCATCTTTTAGTAATGATTATGCATCTATTGCATCTATTGTATCAGTATCAGAAAATGAATTATATCTGGAACCAATTACCAAGACTATAATAACCAAACTTTAATTTTTTTTTCAGTCACATCCATTTCCATTTCCATCTGCCTTATCATCACCATCATATTTATTGTCATTAGAAGAAAACGCCACACTACCATCCATAGATTACCTTCACCAATACCATTTATCCAGGAATCCCCTATCTATACTCCACCTTCACCACCTTTAAGTATTGACATGTCAACGCCATTACATACACCCTCATTGTTTTCAACCAGTACATCAAGTTCAGAGATATCATTATTTGATGTTTCAACGGTTCCTGCAGCAGCTTCTTCTAAACCATATTATGAAGAACACTGTGAAATGTCAACATTTGGTAATATAAATAGAAGGGTAACGAGATCAATGGTACATAAGAAAAAAGATTAAATCATTTTTTATAACTCAGTTTTTTTTGGGAAGGGGGTGATTTTTGGAAAAATTTTTAATAGACTTATTTTTTTTCTGGGGATGGTAGGGGTATTTTTTAGGAAATTTTGTTTACAGACTCAAATTTTTTTTATTTTGGAAATTTTGGGGTAATTTTTTATCTAAAAGTAAAGATAAGCTACTGCAGGAACTGTCGAAACATCAAAATACAGAATGTTAACATTTATTCTATGAAGTATTTAAAAAGATTTGATAGTTTTGCTACATTATTTGAATTATTTTGTTAACTTAACAATAAGTATACATTGAATTATTTTTTTTGTAAGCTTTACAATAAGTATATATGTATGGCTGAGTTTAACAATAAGTATACATTTGAATTATTTTGTAAACTTAACAATGAGTAGATTTGTATGGTTGTGTTATGTAATTACACGCCACTTTTTGTTTTACTAAAATTTAAAAAATGTATATACTTATACATGGTGATGTATTTTTTTAAAAAATAAAATTAAGGATGTGACTAATTTGTAAAAACTAGGCGAAACATCAGGTGTCATTATGTTAAATTGATTTTTTTATGTTTTTTTAATTTTGTTTTACAAATTTTTACATGTGCACATTGATGTGCCAAATTGTTTTTTAATTTTTACTTTAAAAATATGATATTATACTACAGTAGGTGCCATTTCTTAATTCTAGTCTTTTTTTTTTACCAAAACTTATAAAACTATTTTTCAAAATATTTGGTGTAATTTTATATTATGTAATTAATTTCTTAAGATACCATTTTTTGCTGTTTATTGTAGTATAATATCATGTGTATATTTTATATTGTAGTTATACGATGCATGGTCATCCATTTAATAAATTTCGTAAAAAAAACTATCTTTTTTTCTGTTGTTCTATGGAGAAGGGAAAGATAATTTGAAAAGCCAGGTTGTAGAGTTATCGTTCTTTTTGCAGTGATAAAAAAGGGGAAAAAACAACAGGCAATGATGACTTTAAGAAAAAAGAAATAAATATTTGAAAAGCAAAAAAAAAAAAAAGAATCAGAATATGTTCATCTTTTTTTTTATATAGATGTCAGATTTCCTATGCAAGTACTGCGGCTTGATATTTAAGAATCACCTTGAAGGTCAAATGCATGAAGATGGACATAACCGCCCAATGCTATCGAATAATGATGATGATGACCCAGTAATGATATATAATTGTTACCAGTAACTAATCTTAATTACATAATCATACATTTTTACTCCGTTTTAGAATATTAATAGTAAAAATCAACGATTTCATCTTACTATGAATTACGGAAATATCACATCCTTAAACGTTTTCAATTTTAATATTATAATTGAATTATTGTTTCCGGATTAATCAAGAAAGTAGAAGTAAGTAGTAAAATTATAAAAAAAAGACCATTACACTATTGAGATTAAATTGCATGTTCATTTTATGAGTACACATGAATATTTTTAAACTAGATGAACACCTTCTTCTTATGCGGATACTGTGGATTATTGTTTGACGATGACAACGAAGGTCAAAGACACGAGAGTGAACACGAGCTTCATCATGACGGTGAAAAGGGGGCAACATTCCATTCAAAAACAGTTATTATTTTTTTACTTGCTTTTTTTTATTGATAACCTGCAACACTGAAGAAAAATGGAATATTATTACATTGCATATTTCAAAGCAAATACACTCACCCTTGTTTATAAATGAGTCACATTATAAAAAGAATTGCAGGTGGGTTTATCAAGTAATTGGGCACAAATTAGCCATGCATTGAAGAGATTTCAGTGCATGTTTTTTTCTCTTATAGTTAACAAGGTACACATTCCATGCAATATACCTCAAAATGTGTAGTACATTGACTTTTAAAAAATAATTGATACAACCACTTTTTTTTGTTGACCAAGTTTTATATGTTTGAAGATAGAACATTTTTTAAATCCAAAATTCCTGTAGGTGTTGGCACGATAAAAGATTCCCTCATTGACAAAATATTCATTACAAAGGCACTGGTCTAAATTCCAGACTGTAAACTTAAAACAAATCAAAAACAGTAATATAATGAATTTATTTTTCTGAACTTCTACATTTTTGCATGAAAATAAGAATTTTTTTTAAGTCTCTACTGTTTAAGTTTGTGTGATGCATGGTGAACTCACCCTATATTCTTTGTAATACAGATTAATACATTACGCATAAAGGCAAGAACAATTTCACAAAAAAAACATTTTATTATAAAAATTTTAAACCGTGTTTTGTAGGATCAAGAACATCATTGCCACCACTGTGATAAAGTAATGAGCAATGAACAGGACCTGATGTTTCACGAATTAACTCATGATTTGGATCAAATGGAATACAGCGGTGAAGGTCCATGGTCCCCATTGATTCCCAATTCAACATGTGAACCTATGGAAGAGGACCATGTCGCAGATCAAGAAATGGCTCCTGAATCCATGGAATCCGATGAAGCATCAACCTCTACTAGAACCAACTCATCTCAAATTGGTTTTGGCGGTGTGAAAAAAATACCATATACCATTCAAAAAGTAGGAGAACGAACTATAATGAAAAATAATGCTATCGATGTAAACTACAATATTCGGTTTAATGCAGAAAACCCTGAACAAGGAATGAGGCTGACTGATCTGCTTCGTGAATTAGAAGATATGTTTGACAACATTCTCAATGAAACAGCTCGAGGACTTGACCCTTTTTTGGATCTTGGACGAGTCATCATTCATCACATGGGATTGTACAATCCTGTGTATGTACCACTAAGGCCCTTGAAAGATCTTACTGGAAAAAGTGTGATGGAGAACTTACAAAATGTCTTAAACAGCCATGAAAATCTTTCTCTAGATAAAAGTTTTTATTTAAATGTGGGGCTTATTAAAGTTCCAAAGGGCGGTATAGCAGGCAAAAATATTAACAAAGTTGGTGACGGCAATGATTCTCTCAGAATCAAAAGATCATGTATCAAAATTCAAAACACAGATGAATTATGCCTTGCTCGAAGCATTTGCATGGGGTTTTTCAAATTACATCAAATTCCAACATCTGAATGGCAGAAATTAGCACACCAAAGTGACAAAGGAACAATAGAAGAAAAAGTAATGGAATTGCGGAAATGTCCTATTTGGTTCTACAAAGAATTAATGAAGCACAACAAAACAAATAATGAACGTCAAAAAAAATTAGCCATTTTGTTATGCCAGAAAGCCAATGTAAGCAGTGAGAGACGTCTGTCCATTCAAGACATTTATGCTTTTGAGAACGTATTGAATGTTGATATTCTAGTTGTCAGTGCCACTATTGGTAACAAATTCATACGAACTGTTCCAAAAGATGTAAGTGAAGATGAGCAAGGGTTAGAAATTCCGAAATAAGATCGTATTTTTTTATATCATTCTGAGCAAAATGGAAATGCACATTTTGATACTATTGTTAATGTCTGTGGGTTCTTTATTCAATCCAAATTTTGCCATGAATGTTTGAAACCCTATCAAAAACTGCATCAGTGTCAATCAAGCTGCATTGTGTGTAAAAGAAAAAAATCTTGTTTTGTAAAACACGAATTAAGTTGTCGAAATTGTCACATGGTTTGTAGATCTCTGGATTGTTTTAATTCTCATAAGATAAAAAGTGGGAAGTCAAAATCATCTCAGTGTGATCGATGGTGGAAATGTGTGGTTTGTAAAAAAACTTTAGATAGATGCAAAAGAAAACCAGAGGATCATATTTGCGGAGAATGGCAGTGTGAAGCATGTAAACGATTTGTAACAGGGCCTCATTTGTGCTACATTAGGTCCAGAGAATGTAAAGAGAAAAAACCCAGATATATCTTTTTTGACTTTGAATGTATACAAGAAGATCTTTTGCATTGTAAAGATGGATACTCAATGAAAAGAAATGATGAATGTGTTCAATGCAGTAACAGCCCCGAACCCTGCATGGAATGCTGTAAATGTGTAAACTGTCATCAGTCTTGGTGTGGAAAATCTCAGCACAAACCCAACTTGGTAGTGGCTCAAACAGTGTGTGAGGAATGCTTCGGTCAAGAACTCACGCCAAATTCTAAATGCGATAACTGTGGAACTAGGTGCAAAAAATGTAATAAGAAAAACAAACAGACTTTTATTAACCCACCATGTAAAAATACATGCGGATTTCGAGAAATAGTATTTCGAGGAGATCAAACTGCAAATGCCTTTGGTTTGTGGTTGTTCACTGAAACTCACAAAGACTTTACAGCTATTGCTCACAACATGAAGGGATATGATGGATATTTTTTACTAGAGTATCTAATAGTCAATTCCATCATTCCAAAAATTATCTATGCTGGATCAAAAATCATGTACTTACATGTTCAAAGAGGGCTTAATATAAAAATATTAGATTCCCTCAATTTTCTTCCCATGAGATTGGCTGAACTACCCAAGGCATTCGGTTTACGAGAGCTAAAGAAAGGGTACTTCCCTCATTTCTTTAACACTAAAGAAAATGCCTACTATGTTGGATCCTATCCTGCAGCTCATTTTTACGGAAGTGACATGATGAATGCTAAAGAACGCAAAGACTTTCTAATCTGGCATCAGGAAAAACTGGAGAAAAACATGATCTTTGACTTTGATCGAGAAATTTTAGATTACTGCCGTAGTGATGTGGACATACTCAGACAAGCTTGTTTGAAATTCAGAGAAATTCTTATGAAAATCACAGGAAAAGAAGAAGTGGTATTTGAGGATGAAATGCCAGAGAAAAAATTAATGGGAGGCGTGGATCCTTTTCAATGCACGACCATTGCTGGGGTTTGCATGGAAGTGTTTAAAAGCAAATTTCTTCAAGAAGAATGGCGTGTCAAAGTTAGAGGCAATGATGGAATAAGTGATTGGCTACAGGCCCGCCGACTGCAAGGGGACTTTTCCATTTTATTCAAGGAACATTGGGTTACGGGTGAAGAGTTACAGAATCAAGAATACGTAATAGAAGAATCTGAATTTGTTAGTTCACCTATTTCACAAATCCCTTCCACGGGTTATGCCCCTTTTCTCGGACAATATAGTTGCGTATCGATACAGTGGCTCTCATGGATACAAGAAGATCATTTCAAAAAGACAGGGCACCGCCTCTACATACAGCATGCCTTAAATGAGGGTGAATTTCAACTGCCGGGTACCAATTACTTATTAGATGGATACTGTCCTGAAACCAACACTGCATACGAATTTCACGGGTGTTACTGGCACGGATGTCCCATATGTTTTCCTACTCAGCGTCAGCAGCTTAAACATATAAGAACCAAACACTCCATGAACGAGTTACTGACCATGACCTTAAAAAAGAGAGACTACATTCAGTCTCTGGGTATGAAATATGTCTACATTTGGGAGCATGATTTTGAAAACTTACTGAAGCAGAACCAAGGCGCATCTGATTATGTTCATTCCCTAAACCTGCAAGAAAGGTTAGACCCTCGAAAATCTTTTTTTGGAGGAAGAACAAATGCTGTTAAAATGTACTACCAGGTCAAGGAAGGTGAAAAAATCCACTATCTTGATTTTTGTTCTCTTTACCCCTCGGTCAACAAGTATGGCAGATATCCCGTAAAAGAACCAAAAATCATTACAAGCAATTTTACGGAAATTACAGACTATTTTGGGTTGGCCAAAGTCAAAATTTTACCTCCTAGACAATTGTATCACCCCGTGTTGCCTCAAAAAATTAACGGAAAATTAACTTTTGCACTGTGTCGTACCTGCTCGGAGCAACAACAACAAAATCCATGTCAGTGCAGAGACGAAGACCGGGCAATTACAGGAGTATTTTGTACACCAGAAATTGAAAAAGCCATAGAATGCGGTTACCAAATTCTACAGATATACGAGGTCTATCATTGGGATGAAACTTCACAGTACAATGCAGAGACGGAAAGCAATGGTCTGTTTGGCGAATATATCAACCTATTTTTAAAGATCAAACAAGAAGCCAGCGGCTGGCCTGAGTGGGTGCATACCGAGGAAGACGCAGTGAAGTACATGGAAGAATACGCTCTTCGAGAAGGTATTCAACTCGAACGAGAGAACATTACCAAAAACCCTGCTCTGAGATCGATTGCTAAACTACTGCTGAATTCGTTTTGGGGAAAGTTTGGCCAACGACTCAACATGCAGCAGACGACATTTTTTCACGAAAGAGAGGCTGACAAATTTTTTCAGCTATTATCGGATCCTTCCAAAGAAGTCTCGAGTTTTCACATTGTCAGTAAAGAAATTATTCAAGTTTCGTGGCAGCAAAAAGAAAATTTTACTAAAGAAGATTACCAAACAAACGTATTTATTGCTACTTTTACAACTTGCTGGGCCCGCCTTAAACTGTATGAAGTGTTACAGATGCTGGATAGAAGAGTCTTATATTTCGATACGGATTCAGTCATTTTCGTCAGCAGACCTGGAGATCAGGAACCAAAAGTCGGGTCATTTCTTGGTCAACTTACCAGTGAGTTACAACCCAAAGAATACATTACAGAATTTGTTTCGGGAGGACCTAAAAATTACGCCTACAGGACTTTAGAAGGAAAAGAAGTATGCAAAATCAAAGGATTTACCCTAAACTATGTTAACAGTTTAAAACTTAATTTTGCTTCCATGCTGGATTTGGTACTCAGGCCGGATCAGGGTCAACATTCCGATTCAACAGGTTCATGTACAACGATTGTTAACCCACACAGAATTATGCGACATAAGCAACAGCAAATTATTTACAATCGAAATGAAGAAAAAAAATACAAAATTGTGTATGATAAAAGAGTGATTCAACGTAACACTTGGGACACCTTACCCTACGGATATTGATTGTTATTGTAGTAGTGAACAAAATCATGTGAACACTATAATTATATTGTTTAAAATTGATTTTTTTTCCCATCATATTGAAAAAAAATTGTAATTTGAATGAATTGATATTATTCAATTTGTTTTTTTAAAGAAATCTCTAAAAACGATTTTTTTATAAACGTTTATTAAAAAACATACAGTTGTCTTTACAACAATATATTATCAAATGTACATTTGTAATTTTTTATTGATGCATTGTTTCATTAAAATTTTAACCACTTTATTTTTGTCTTGGTCAGTCTCTTTCTCTTTGGAGGATTGTAATTAGGAGGTGCTCCGTTCGTATGTTTTTTAACCACTAAGCCACTGCCAGTCTGTTCTCCAGAGTGCTTCATCATTTCTTTATTGTGGATGAATGAAGTAGGGGCTTGAATGTCCTTTAAGGCTTCATAAAATTGTCGATATCCGGTAGGAGTTCCTCTTGAATTATGAGTTAGTGCATGTTTGATCAAATCTGTAATATGCGAGCCTTCAATGACATTGTCTTTGTAAATCAAATTTCCATTATCTTTCCAAGAGAGTACGTCACCGCCATACTGAGATAAGAATTTAAGCAATCCTTTGGCTTTATTATGAAATTTATTTGGAATAACATGTTCCAAGATTTCGAGAACGTGCATCTGAGTAGGAATATCTTTGTCAGTGGGTGGGTCCTTCGTCGGCTCCAAGATTGTCTCCATGCTCTTCGGGGGATGATTCTCTGTTTGCGTCAGTTTTTGGTATTTTTCTTTTGGAACGAGAACTAGTTCTTGAGCCATTTTGAAAAAGATGTAGCGCAGGTTTGATCAGACGAGGTATGATGCTCTGATGCCTTAACAAAAACTTTTTACGTTGAGCCTTGTTTACTGTTCTGCTCACAAGGGTACTTATGACATTTTTGTACGGATACAGAGTTTTTATGTACTGCTTAGAGACCGGAATGGTCCCCTTGTAAACATTAAACATCACCTCACACAAAGTCTGCATTTGAGAGGGTGTCATGGTCGACAACAGTGCTCGTCGCTGTTTCATGTTCGTAGCGTTTAACAATTCTAGAAATGATAAATGCGTTTTTACTGTTCGGTTCATTGTGAAATAATGATAAAAAATCAAAAAAGACAATTAATTTATTTAGGCAGATAAACAATGGTATCTTCGTTAGGTAAGATGCGCGTGCGCAATCTGTACTTGTCCTCAGTCCTAGGACTCATGTCTACTATCAAATATCCAAAGGGTATAGATGTGGCCTTGTCGTAAGCCTCTTTAAAATATTTCAACCTTAAAGGAAAAACCTGAGATCCAAAAGTAAAGATCTGCCTAGAATCGCGTACATTACGAAAGAGAATGACATAATGACAATTTAAAGAAATAGTTCTGGCAAACTTTCCAGGCATGTATAGATTCTGAGCTAACATGAACACACTGACTCGACGATGGTGTGCCGTCACGCAAAATAAATTAAGAGATTCCTCGCTCTTGGCGACTTGCATCATCATGTCATCTAACACCAAGACAGTGTGCTGTACACCCTCGCTCCATTCATCGATCTGGTCTTTAGAGGGTAACCCTTGATGCAAAATCAATCTATCGATGTTTTTTTCCATTTCTTCAAACAAAGGTTGATATTCGGTATATGCAATTACTATTCGCTCGGGTGGCGTTTGAAACATACCATCGGCATGTTTTAATATTTCGTAAATAAGAGAAGTTTTACCACTCATGGTGGGACCCACGATCATAGCTGTGGCGGGAGAATTAAAGGGTAAGAGTGATCTCTCTTTCCACCAAGCTTCCATGTTCATTGATTCCTCAGTTAAGACTGATTTTATTTTTACAATACATACTATTTTCATAGAATAAAAAAAATAGATTACATCATTTTTTATTCACAAAACGTATGCATATTTATGGTAAATACAAAGGTTAAATGCACTCCGTTTGTTGAGATATAGTTTGATACACAAAAACATCAGGATCATCCTGCATTTTAAGAATATGTACAATGTCATTCATTGTATAATTTTGACATTTCATCATTAAATAAAATAGTACATGATAACCACAAGTCAAGGCATTTTTTTTCTGAATTGGAATTTCATTACAATTTATTTTTTTCGAATTATGATTTAAAAAGTTTTTGATTCGTATATCGTAATGTTCAGGAAGTCGACCAAAACTGTCAAAAAATTCCGCTGTTCGGAAGCCGTCTATCCACATGACTATCCAGTGGGACCCTGGTAAATGAGAGGGATCTGTATTACAAACGTAGGCCGAAGGGTAGGCTTGGACTCTTTCTGGTAAGGTATCCGGTGAAAATACGCCTCTGAAAAATTTGCTAAGCAACTCGTGTCCTTTGGCAATGCACACAATGTCTGATGAATTCATACTTTAGTGTATTTGATGTCCCGTGATTGGTCCACTTCCAAAAGGGCCGGAAATTCTGCGTAAGCCAGACAGTTCAAGGTTTCCGTTGTATCGGCAGCAAATTTGACTTCAAGTCTAACGTTTCCTTGTCTCACCAGGTTTAAATACTCTTCACCCAGGTCACTTGGTGCCAAATTAAAGGCATATATGGCATATCCTTTGCCAAACTGGCTTCTTGTGACTTCCAAGCCGGCATCTTTGTTCCATTTCTCAGCCGCTTCAAATAAATTGACAAAAAGTGTCACGTAATTTTGATTGGTCCCTACGTCAATTTTCATGGGTCGGGCTGGCATGCTTTCCCCGTTTACGTAAAGTGCAATTTCTTCTGCCAAGTTCTGAAAGTTGAATGGGTTCTTCTCATAATTTCCATTAACGGCTTTCTGAGAAATGAAACAGAATGCAGCTTTGGCTGGTAAGGTGTTGGACCAAACGTTCTGCCAAATAAACGATCCAGAACCTTTAGGACAGGTGCTCATTTTTACTTCGGTTCTAGTCAGGGGGTATTTGGCCGTCTTCTCTTTCAAGATTTCAGCATGGTTGATCAAAATTCCACTGTCCACCTTAATCATGCATGCTTTAAAGGACACGTCTAGTAACTGCAACTTGTAGCTAGGGGAGGCTTCTTTGCTCATCAAGACAAAGGCAGCGGGGTTTCTAAACAGTTTCAAGTGTAAATCTACCCCATTGATCAAGTATTTATCAGTTCTGAATATATCCTCATACAGTGGACCTTCCATGTCAAATATTTGGCTGTTTTGAGTAAATGCATAGCGATTGTTAAGGCCCCCGTTGTTGCCTCCGTATGCGTCCGGATTGTCCATGTCGTCGTCGTCTGGATAGTACAGTTGGGATTGTAACTGGGATTGAGAGACATCACTGCCACTCGAAAGGAGAAGTTTTAGGTAGGCTTTCCAAGCATAGTAGCTAGTATTGAGGGACACAAGCTTTCCGTCATATAAGTGTCTATCTGAGACCACATGGTTTGCAGTGGCAGATTAATGATCCCCGTTTTTTCCTGTGATGCCAAGGCTGCACCGTCGGTTTTAACAATCTTACATTTTACGTACAGGCGGCTTCTTCTTAAGTCTATGTACTCGTTACCCTGGCCAGGCACCGATATCTCGATCGGAGCGTCCTCCGTATCGAAGGAACTTACAGGTCTGCATTCACTGAAATAAATTTTATCCACCGCTACTTGATTGGGTGGAACGGTAAATAAAGCCAATTCTGCCGGAAGTCCAATGTCTGTAATTTTGTCGCTTAAAAAGGCCATTCTTATTGATGCTTGACTTTTTTCTTGGCTCCACTAAAAATACTGTCTCCTGTGTCTCGTTTTCTCTTCAGTCCTTTCTGAGGTGTTTTCTTTTTGAGTGTTGGCTTAGGTTTGATAACAGGTTGCCTTTTTTGTGCTTTTATAGTCTTCTCCGACACGTGAGGAATCTTCTCTTTGATGGCTTCTTTCATTTCTTCTTTGGCTCTCTCTTCTACGGCTGCCATAGGCGTCACGTGTTTTCCCACAACTTGATCTGCCGGTTCCTTCCGGGATAGATGTGGGTTGACTGGAATCATGTACGGTTTCTTGGAAAACATACCCCCTATTCCACCACCTGTCTGCCGACCTCTGTATTTACTAGGTTTAAATCCTCCTTCGAACATATTTTGATAAAATGTTTTCCACACCCTATGGTCTGACACATACGTAGAACCCATTACTGTATTTCAAATAAACGTTTTTTCAGCAGTAGTGTAATAGTGGTCGTACCTTTCAAATATGAAGCGGGTTGATTATTTGAGTCCCTTATATACACCCTCACGTCTTGAAATTCCCCCAATCGCAAAGGTATTTCGTAAGGAAAATTATAAATGATATTTTCCGCTTTTTTATAATTTACCAGTCGCAAGAGAGGTAATTCTCGCTCCCCCACTACAGTATCTTGGCATAAATTGCTACAGACGTATAATTCTGGTTGAGTGGATGCCGTAGACAAATTAAACTCCAACAGAGAAACGGTCCAATGTCCTTGTAGATACAATGGCTTGGGTAGATGAACTACAAAGTCGTAAGACGTATTACCACTATAAATCTGTTGACTATCAGTAGATCTTAGAACCAATCTGATGCTCATGTTTGAAAATAATGAATATCATAAAAGTGATCAGTCCTATTTATACGTTTTGCATGTCGGATTTTTTTATCCAAGAGTTAAATTTAGCAGGCCATTGGTGCCAGGACACCAGGATCTCTATTGTTCCTTTTCTTTTTCGTTCTTTTAGAATTTTATCGATCTTCCAGATAAAATTGTCACTTGTGCTTACTTTCTGAAGTTCCTGTGAATAAAAAGTTCCAGTTATAGATTCCTCAGCAAAGTCTTTTAATTTGTAGACAGGCAAACCTTGACTACGGTATCTTCGACAAACCTTAAAAATTTCTCCCGTCCATTTTTGGTCGTATTCTCTCTGAAATGTCCGTCGCAAATGAGATATTCTAACTTTATCACCTACTTTGAATTTATAAGGTTTCTTTTTTTCTGCTATTTTAGAGTTTTTACTTTTTCTGGATACAACACCTGGTCTTTTGTTCCTTTGTAAATAAGCTCTATAACGAACCTCCTCTTCGCTCTCTTTAGTCACAGATGCAGGAGTTATTCCCCCTAAAGGACGGGAAGGAGTGTTATTAATGTTATCAGTAACTGCTTGTAGCTTACTCAAAAATTCGTAAGACTGATTTTGAGTAAACATGCGTTGCAATCTGTTTTCTAAGTTTTGAATACTCCTTTCTGCAAAATTACTTTTTGTTTCATTTTCCGTAAAAGTTTGGTGTACGCCTTCTTTTTCCAAAAAAGAGGACACCCAACGATTTTTAAATTCACTTCCTTTATCGGTTCTGAATACTTTGGGTTTTCTTCCATTAGCAAAAATCCCTTTTAAAGCTTCTATTACATACGACGCCGTTTTTTGTTTCAAAGGAGCTGTAAATACATATCTTGAAAATATGTCTTGCAAAACCATAATATACTGTATGCCTTCATTTTCCTTGGATATGTTTCGCACGTCTTGTAAATCACCATCCCATATGGTGTCTATAGAATCGGTTAAAATGTGACGTCTGGGAAACTTTCTCTGAACTCTCTTTTGAAGTGAATACGGTTCTAAATTTGACAAAAAGTCTCTTATACCCTTTAAACCAATTTTTTGTTTCCCTTCTTTTTTTACAATTTGATACAATTTGTTAGGGCCTGCAAAAGAGGCAGCATGTTTCACATCAGTCCATATGTTTTCCAAGTACCGTCGTTGTTCATCAGTCAACACCATTTTGATTTATGAACCAAACACTGTTTAACATCTCTTTTTAAATTTAGACAAGATTTTAAAAAATTATAAGAATAATGCATAGTAAAACATTTTTTATTATAGTACAACATAAATGATTAAAATAGCAATACTATCATGATAATACAAAAAAAGGTTTTGTACATGATCTAATAAAATATTTCTTTCATTATCTTTACATGTATTTAAAAAACTTTTAAGCATATTACATACATAAGTAACAAATATAATTACATAAATATATCACTGAACACAAATGGTACTTTGAACACACTGAAATGGGTTTTTTTTTCACAATCTAATAGTTATTACAGTCATTTGGATTGCAACGTGGACATTGCAAAAAGCCCATCTGATTCTGGTGACTTTCGGAATTCTCGCAAAACTCGATCTCCTTTAACTGGTCACCAATTTTCTTTTCGACTTCAGGCATCAGTTCCTTAAGAGTTTCCCACTGATCAAATGTAATGGCAGCTCCTTTCTTCGTCGGAACTATTTCATCATTCCCAGGCGGCATCCACCACTTCCTGATATTTACTACAGGGTAGTCGTTGTCAATCGTCATGTAGTAATTCTCCCCCAAGTGCTGATTATAAGCTACCTGCATCTCAGCATCATGCTGATCAATAGCGCTATCTACATCATCCTTGTAATAGGTAATCTTTTTCCATTTTTCTAAATCGAGTGCAATCCCTTTCCTAGTTGGGTAGTTGGATCCGTCTTCTTTTTCTTCATACACTCTTAAGTGTACTTTAGTGTCACTATGAAACTTTGACACCACGAGGAACATGTTTCGTCCTATGTCCTCCTTCAGAATTGGGGCCTTCTCTGTCTGTTCTTTGTCCATCTTGGGATGTTTAGCCATAGGAGTCTGGTCTTCAGTTCGGTCTAAGTCGATGAATAATCTTTTCCTAATCCGATTCGGTTCCCCAGAAGTCTCCACGTCTTGGCATTTCCAGTAGGTTGTCGGTTTAGTAGCCATATCTTCTAAATTGTGCCTGCTGCAGGGAAATGTAGATGCAATAGTAATGTAGCTCTTAATTCATCCTCAGTATTTATACTATGTACTTTACATCATCATCTATTTTTACTTTTTTATTTACCGTAAAACATTTCATAACGCACTGTAATATAACATTTTTTTCTTTTGTTAAAAATTATATCATAAACTAAATTTAGTCCCCCCTTACATACTGTTTTTCTGCAAAATCATTTTTTTTAATATATTCTTTCAACATGTTGTGCAATATCAGCACTTTAAACTTTTTACTTAAAAAAAACCTCATTATATCATATACTAAATTTAGCCCTCCTTACATACTGTTTTTCTGCAAAATCATTTTTTTAATATATTCTTTCACCATCGTTGTGCAATATCTACTTTCTCCATGGTTTTCAACATGTTGTGCAATATCAGCACTTTAAACTTTTTACTTAAAAAATCCTCTACCTTTGCAATTTTTTTCACCCGGGTTATGCTTGGTTACACTCCAATAATTTTATTTTCTTATTCAATATAGGCAACAAAATTATCTCTGTCTGTTGAATTCTTCTCCTAAAATGGGCTCTATCAATGGCATAATTCATCCATTCACCTTTCCTATCTTCGTATGGAACTAACAGAGTGTGAACGTTATCGTTAAACTGAACTTTTTTCATTGATAACTTTGTCTGTCTTGCATTCATCGTGTTTCATATCAGGCGTTCACTGGGGCATAACTCTACGTTTTAATAAAATTTCTTTAGTTCCCCAGCTGTCTGCAAAATCGTAACCGTTTCGGGTCACTTCTCTAAAATCTTTTATACAAGCTGTCTTATTGTCAAACCAACGACTCTCATTCAATGTCCACGTTTTGGGATTTTTCTCATCTTTTTTCAATGCACTCCAAGCTATAATTTTCCATTTGTACTGTACTCCTCGACAATCCATAATGAAATGATTGTTTTTACATAAATGAATAACTAAAAATCATTTTTTTTTGCGCATGCTCATTATCTGGTATAGTAATTAACTCTATAATGAATATGTTTCTATGCGAACTCTATAATGATACCTTTCTAAATATAATGGTGACGAACAAGCTCTGTACAGAACCTTTTCTATAAATAGCTACGCCATCACCTCTATATTCAATCCTCCAATGAGAACACGACCTCTATAAATTTACTGCTCTAAAAAGTCCCCCTCTATAGGGCCTCAATAGTAACTACGTCATCACCTCTATATACAGTCCACCAATGAGAACACGACCTCTATATTGCTACCTTTTCTAAAAATACCCTCTAGGTGGCCCTAATAATTACGTCATCGCCTATACCTCCACCTCTATATCACTGTATATGCTGCTTACAATGCCTGTAAATTATTTGTAAACATACCAACTGTAGCGCACGTTCTCCGCCGAGCGTGCGGTCTAAACATTGCCGAGTTACAACACATTTAACTTTGATCCGAATGAATGTATTAAGTATAGAAAAGTCGTTGAAGAGTTTACTAATTTATTTACATATCTACGCACTAAGTCTACGCATCACATAAGAACAATCCACACAAGAAAATAATCCACACATGTATAAATCCAAATATATATTCGTTATCTACTGCTACTCTAATAAACTGCTCTGCTACTACTATACTCTACTCTACCACTTCTACTACTCTGCTCACTGCTATTACTACATTGTCCACTGCTATTACTACATTGTCCACTGCTACTACTACACACACTGTACCACTTCTACTACACTGCTACTAACTGTCCTCTTACTGGTACTTTCACCTTCTTATATAGTGAACAGTGCCTCCTCAGTGTGGGGAGTGAAAAATCTACCTCCTCAGTGTGGGGAAGGAATACATAATATTAAATAATTATAACGGGTTGAGACAATTAACTAATTATCACTAAAATAAAAAGGTAATTAGGGGTCAGGCATAAAGATAGATAAGACTAACGGTAAATGAGAAATTGATAAGAGATAACACCTTACAATCTGAACATTAATTAGTACAATAAGAATAAATTTGCTACAACTCTCCCCCACTTAAAGGGACTTGGACACGATTTGAGATCAAAAATCTTATATTTTTTTTAATGTATAAAATGGTTTACTGGTGCATTTTAAATGATCGACCAAAGTATTGGATGTTAAAGTCAAGTTACAAGCGAGATACATAGATAAAAATTGATTGTTATGTAAACAAAGCTCGAGTCTTATAGTTGTTTACAAAATGAAATATAGAGAATTATCATTCTTAGACAAAATGACATGTAAAAAAACAATTCAAACTAACTCGATATCTTCATATACACTATTATCAACAAAAGAAAGTAACATTTGATTGAAAGTTACGCCAATACAACACATATGTACAAAATGATAATATTCTAGCTTTGTTTACGAAACAAAGAATTATGAACTCCATATCTTGCCTATAACTTGATATTTGACTTTCAAATTTTGACATAACATCATAAACTTCTCTATTTATCATTATAAACATTGAAAATGGAAAAATAAAATTTGAAAATTTTCAGTCAAATCGTGTCCAAGTCCCTTTAAGTTTTGACTCCGATCAAAAATAACTATACATGTATATCTAAACTAAATGAAATATATTATAAACCACACGTCACATGACTACACATAATACACAATACCTTCACAGAACATGTAATCATAAAAAAAATAAATAAATTGAAAAGCATAGTCGTGTGCAAACAACACATAGTCATGTTACATTGTTCAATAATAAACAGACACATGTAATCATGGCAATAATAAACAATCAAATAAAATAAAACAATTGATACTGGTAGGAAATGTAAAAAAAAGAAAAAAAGAATAAAATTATGAATACTACCAGTGCAATAACAATTCAACATGAAAAAAACATTTTCTTAAACAATATGCATAGCATCACTTCCAATATTTTTTTTATAGAATGAAAGTTACAAAAAAACGCTTGGATATTTTGACTGCACGACCCCTGCGTGTCAAGGTGGTGGTAGGCTGCGATACTTTGTCCATCTCCTTTCCAGTCCTTTGAAGTTCCGCCGATTCCATATGGGGCGTCGCGACAGGCGGGTCGGTTCGGTCGGGAAGTGGTTCACTAGAATCGTCCGGTTCGTCTGAATCGTAATTTACACCTGATAAAGTTTTACTGCCACGGTATCGTTTAAGGTTGTCTGCATGAATAATAACGGGTTTTGAATTCTTAGCGTGTTTTATCTGGTATAAAACGTCTGAGAGTCTTCTTGTGACGATCCATGGTCCAGTCCATTTCCTGGTCCAGAACCATTTGACAAAATCAAATAATACGTATTCGGTGCTATAGTTCGAGATTTTGATCCTGTGGGAAATATATTCTGTGTTATGAAAACCACGCTAAGGCGACGATGGTGACAGCCTTGGGTAAATAATACTTCCATGTCTGTATTTTGTACGACCCTATGCATTAAATCATCTAAAATAATCAGTGTGTGCTCTCGCACTGAGGTGAGTTCTTCTATCGTTTTAGTAGATGGTAGACCGTGATGTAATTTCAGATTTATAAAACGTCGTTCCATGTCGTCAAAAAGAGGTTGGTGTATTCTGTAGCAATACAAAATACTTTTCATCTAAATGAGTTAACAATCAATACACAAATCTTGTATTCCCACATCTTGTTTGCCCACTAATGCACATACTCGAACACGGTTGAAATGGTATAGAAATCTTGTTCATTTTTTTTTTATATATTTCTTTAAGTATTCTTATAATTTATCTGGTTTTAAAGGTAATTTTTTTTTTATATATTTCTTTAAGTATTCTTATAATTTATCTGGTTTTAAAGGTAATGCGTAACCTATGGCACAGCTGAGCAGGGAAATCCACAGCTCCGTAGAACCATTTTGTAGAGACAAGTTTACAATGGAGGTTATTATTATAATGTAAACCACACTCATTTGACAAAAGTAAACGATTTCTGATTTGGGAATTTTATTTCCCAGTAAACTCCAAGGTTCTGTAGAGGAACTGTTAGGTCTGTCCATGATTTTTTTTTTTTTTTTAATACTAACTCCTTCTTATAACTTTAGTAATCAGTAGTGAGTGAAATTATCATGTAACGAGCATTATATATTGTGATTATAATTGTTAAGTACAAAACACTTGTAATGAAGAATTTATTCCCCTACCCCCCCCCCCCCCCCCCTTTTTTTGAAATGTAAAAAATAAAATATATGTGATCTGGTGTCAACATGTTTCGCATTTCGTTTGTAATAGTGGTATCTTTTCTAAGAGTTTGGTGGCCCTGAAAAGGGCCGTTTGTTTGTATTCTTTAATCGTTGCCTATACTGGCAAAGACGTTGTAATAGTGACATTCCTCTCCCTACTCCTCTCCCTACTCCTCTCAATATTCCTCTCCCTACTCCGCTGAACTGCTGGGGTGGTTCATGCTCCGGATCTTCTCTTTCCGCTATGTCGGAGAAGCGACATACGGGGCACGGCAGCCAGTCTCCCCATTCAGTAATTGCAGGATGCACTCCCTGCATGCTGGACGTTGTCTGCACTGTCTGCACACATATAGACTAAGACGACCCGTCTCTAAACACACGGGGCATCTATTTAAAAGTAGGCTTCTTGCCCGGATACCCCAACTTGGAATTATCTCTGTTCCAGGTGGGAGATTTAGAATTGTGTTCCGTAATGTTAAATCTTCCTGATGTACCAGGACAGGCGGGGATTGGTACACTCTCTCTCTCATTAAAGTGTGCCAGGCGTTTCCGTCGCCAAACTCGCTGACGACAACGAGACTCTGTCGCCAAAACAAGCTGGCTCCGCGGTTTCTGAAAACCGCCTCCAACCTCTCTTCATTTTCCCTAAACCATGCTCTAAAATCTTCTTGGTCGCCCATCTTGATGAAACAAGGAATACTTACAGAACCCGATTTATATTACAAGAAGGCGGAGCAAAATTATGTAAATCGAACCCCATTAACTTATTTGTGTGTTAATTGTATGAATCAAGAAGTTATCATAATCCTTTAACGATCCCCACTTTAAGGATTAACATTAATGTGTTCTCGTGAGATAAATAATGAGACACCAATGACTTTACAAACATATATTTATTGACAAAGGATTACACCAGATGGTACATAAGCACGTGTAATGTGGTTTTGGATTATAGCTAACAAACTTTTAATCTGTAATAGTGTTTTCAAGTTTATAATAAGAAGACTTAAAATAATATATACGTTTATCCTTAAAGTAATGTTTTTTTTAAATCACTAAAAAAGAGAAATATGCGATTCTGCTTTTTTTTTTATCAATGTGACATAAATAAAATCTGAACACAATAAATAAAGCAATATTAAACAAATATTTACACTCATGATAAATGGAAAATGTAAAACTATTTTCATCATGCAACCAGAAGAATGAATCCTATATTCGACAGACAAAACAGTGCTTTTAAATTTAAAAAAAAGTGTTACTAGTAAAATAAAACTAAACTCAGTCTTATGAGGTCAATAGACAAAACGACCATTTATAATTTAAGGTATATTTTTTTATATTTTTAACGAGAGCTGTAATGAACCAATTTACACCTTAATATCAGATTATTTATTAATCTGCATCGTTCATTTCGTGGAGCAAATGTATGAGTTCTGAATCATAGTCGTCAATTTCAATTTCATAATCGCGTTTACTTTTAACTGGACATAATTTTACATCTAAAGGTACGGTGCTGATGCCGTCAGATTAAACTCTGCACTTACAATAAAAATACGTAAATCCGTTTCGAACTTGACGGTACGTATAAATTTCGTTATTGTGTAATTTAAACCCCATATTTAAACTTGGTGACGATTTCTGAGTTTTAATGACGTTTCTAAACGTAGTTAAGGGAGCTTTTACCCTTATCTTTGAAATACCTTTGCAGGAGAACTTCGATTTATTAACAATTCTGTCTTTTACGCGTTTTCTGTATATAGAATTGTTATTTTTAGCTTTGTTAAGTAAGCGATCAGCCGTAATTCTTGTATTAGACTGCTTCACTCTTTCTCGAGTCGAAACAATGTATGTCTTTGAACATAAACCAATAATTTCGTGTCCTTGTATTCAATTTTAAAAAGACCTGGAGTCCTGCGATCGTGTTTGGCATGAGCCTTGCAACAAGTGCGAGGAAACCAATGACGATCGCAGTATTTCACGTCCTGAAATTTTTCCTGATTCATAATTGTGGACCCGTATGCACTGTTTCCCTCTAATATCCGGGTGTCCGCGAGAATGGTTTTAGAGGGATCTACATCTCCTTGACGCCGGGCATCACTAACGTCGCGCACGAAACTTTTAAAACATTTTTGTCTGTCATATTCCAGGTCTGGTATATTTTAGTAACCTCCAGACCGTGACTTATGTACCACTTGAGTAATGGAGTTGCGATTAATAATTGGCGCACGCATTCCCCCTATTAATAGGCGACGCGGTTTTTCAGACAGGTGAAAACACTTTGCATGTGATGACCTATCACGTCAAAGGGAATATCAGTGGTACAAAAGAGGGGACTCATTTCTGAAAAATACTCATAGGGTGTCATAGTGGGGTAGCTGAAATGAGCAGGCCACATATCCGGTACGCGAATGTCGCACTCGACCATGCCGAATAATTTTTCAGTCATAACAGCAACAATGATGTCTTCCGGAGACATTTGACGTCGACTCATACTGGGCTTGCGAGAATCTGTAAATTTTTTCAGTCGCAAATTAGTGCGCATTTTATTACGAAAAAAAACAGTATAGCATCTCTACAACCTTGTAACCTTTTCTCTTCAGATAGGTAGGTGTTTTGCGCGTCTTCTTTTCGCGATTAGTCATTAACTTGTCGTCTTGAACATGACGAGTCAACCAACAACGGTGGCCGTGCCAGTAGCAACCTTGAAATTGAAACACAGTGTTGGAAGATTCGTCATAACCATCGACCGGAAAACGACCTATTTTCTTTTCCTTTCCGGAATTTAACTTATGTATAATATTGTATTGACCACTGTGGTTCAGCCACTCTAGCCAATCATAAGCAAGCATGTATTTATCACGCCTCTGTGCCTTAAACCCGTCGCCTATCTTACGACGCACAAAAGCACCCACGGGCATGTCTTTTCCTGTGTAGATAGAGAGCATTAGCATCGAAACCAATGATCTTACCACAGGGTTTCTGGGAATTTCCACGAATGAACGATTTCCCCGCCTCGTGGTAGCGCGTGAAAATAATACTAGCCCCCCCCCCCCCCCCCCCCCAATGATATTTTGTTTTACCGTGTCATACAAGTCTTCGTTTGACTTATCAAACAAGGAGAAAAGAGCCCCTTCTTTTCTACCACTTTGAACAACATTTGTCGCGCTAGACCCGGTACCGAAATGCTACATTTGAATATATCAATGTTTCGTTCGAAATAATTATTTATTTAAGTTAATTATATTGTGTCTGTAGTATATCGATCCTTACACCCCTCCCGTTTTACAATAAACCAGTCCGGCGATTTTGGTCTTTCGGGACGGTCACACCAACAGGTGTCCGTGGGGGGGGGGGGGGGGGGGGGGGGGTGATAGCAATATGCTGTATTGCACAACGTTCATCTCTGGGTTTTTTTCTTTTATTTAAATTATTTGAAATATTAAAACAACTTAAATGATTTGTATAAAATTATTTTAGATTTTATAATTCGAGTGTTGACACCGGTGTTCTGCTAAGACTTCAAAACAAAACAAGCTCCACCCTGCTCCCCCTCCGCTGATGTGTTGTATTGGTTCGTTTGGTGTTTGGGGGTATACACAAGGGTGGGAGATTTGGGAACATATTCACAAGAATGAGAGAGAGAGAAAGTTGTTTTGAACTTGTTCTCTACAATTTACTTGCGTGAAAAAATCCCCGTTTCATAAACCATTTAATTTTGAATATATTCATTCATTTGTTATATACATTTATGTGTTGAAGATAATAGTTTTAAACGACACTTTGTAGAAGACTTTTAAACGACACTTTGTAGAAGACATCATACTAGTTTGTATAAAAAACTTGTTGACAAGACACAATTTGCAGCGGGAGCCAATCTAGAAGGCACAGGTTCCAACGTAGTAGGCTTGGAAAACACTGCAGAATCTGTCTCCAAGCAATGGGGTCTGCAATCTAATTTGGAAGTCATGCTTTCGTGAGGACAGTCTCGTAAATAAATCAGAAATAGGGTTCATCGTATTTTATATAGCAGTCATCACGTGATTATAATGTTTGACGTCCCAGTCAAGGAAATACCTGTGATGTCATGAGATTTTCCATGACATCACAGGTGATGGTGATACAATCTGCTGATATCATTAGCCAAGAAATATCTTAAATTTGATTCCTCGTATTTTAATTCATATCTATTGTAACAACAATATCTAATTTCCCTCAACTTTATTACACTTAATACATATTCTCGGGAAATACATATGGACACATTTCATTAAATTTGTTCCCCATAAATTGTGATTTAAATTATTTATCGAAATGACCTTTATCAAAATTATTACTTGTCAAATTAGTTTAATATGTTAATATTAATGTATTGATCAACGGATTAAGTTCTTAAAAGGATTAAAACAGTCGTGTTATTGATCTATTCATATCAGATTTTGACTTCCTGAACTTGTTCTCTTGGTATAATACACTTCCGTGATCTATCGTCAGCGCCTCAAATTAGTTGGCGCCTCAAATTAGAACGAACAGCCCCCACTCTATACTACTCTTGTCCTTCCTCACTACAGATACTCTTTCCTCCCATCTCTTTTCACTTCCGACTGCATTTCTAACATCATAAACTTGAGGTGAGAATAATTTAGGAGCTGATTTCCTGTTCTCAGTAAATCTTATACATTCTTCCTGCATCGCTGCGGTTACTGCCTCTGCTAATGTTTTAGATCGAGTTCGTTTAACTGCCAGCCTGAAATGGTCATTTCCGCTGCAATCTCATAGAACTTTCCGCAACATATTCGCGGTTTTCAGGGTAGGCTCGTCTATATAAATCCTAGATGGCCTGGCCAAAATCTCGGAATGTTTCTGTGTCCCTTTTTCTTCGCAGTTTTGCTTCCGCAATGCAACTATCTTTTAAGGCTGTGTGTCCAGATCTCTGATTCAGTGCTGCCTTAAGGGAGTTATAGTCTTGAATTGTAATATCAGGTAGACCCTAGGCATATGCCTTTGCTTGATCTTGTAGCGTTGTTAGCAGTATTCGTCTCATGCGCTCCTCCGTCCATTGATTCACGTTTGCTACATTTTCAAAGTATCTGATAAATTTGCTCCATATTGAAGTTCCGTTCCCCTTAAAAACTCGTTTCACAGAAATATTCACATCTGATTGTCTGCTTTGGGCTCTTTGTAACTGTGTTGAGTAAGCTGGCCGTGGTGTAGAAGTAGGACGTGTTCGTCTATCCGTGGTCGTAGGAGACTGACGACTTTGCTCTGTGCTAAATCCTCGGATGCGACATATTCTCCACAGAATACTTATAAATATTACAAACAGAATAGTCAAAATCACAATAAGTTTGAATTCACCGGTAAATTCTATCACAAGCTGTCTTGGAAACAACATAGACTCCAAATGCTACGGATGCACCAAACGCAACAACAATTATCCAGTTTTGAAGAAAAACCCACCATCCGTCGCGGTTTTCACTATCATTTTGATATCCAATAAGTTGGTCACCTTCCACACATATAGGTGTTGCCAAATCGAAGTCGACTGCAGGTTCACGCTGCACTGTAGAATTATCTCCTTGAATTCCGTAAATAAATTACGACGCACGGGTGGAGTTTTCGGCGTTCTCGGGGTTTACGGTGAGACATGATTTTCTATTTTCAATTATCATTTAATCCTTAGAAATGAACACATCACATATTGTTTGTAATATCCTCCTGAAATGCTTTCACTCGGCATTTGCAGCAAAGGGCACCGGTAGAAGTAAGTGTAATCACTACCTTTGAACTGGGACACTCTTTAAGTGCAATTAAGTCCACCCGTCCCACAATCTCTCCATGTCCATTTTCATCAAAATCAATCAAATTTACATAACGCCGTTGTTGAACAGAATCTCCTGAATTTAAATCCATAATCAATTAATTGCTGTTAATATCCAACACAGAATAATTGTAAAAACTCGCATATAAATCCACAAAAATGCAGAAAAATTCCACCGCTGCCACCAGTTGTAACGCAGTCCGAGCAATTATTCCCATTTTCATGTAATTAATTAAACCAATTATCCACCAGGTAGCTTTTTAATATTTAAGTACTAATCGCCCCAATTTCCTCCTTGGGAATAAAAAATCGGGTATAAACAATGGGGTATCACTCCTAATGAGTGACTTGGTATAAACAATTCTAAAAATAGCACGGGTGACTGAAAATAAGGAAAATGATAGGTAACTAATTTGATAAAAAATAAATAAGACTGAATTTTTTTTAAAGTGTTACAATAAGATTACTCTTTTGCTTCAGAAAACCCGGATTTGAAGGGAATAAAAGTGCACCCCTTTCCCCTCCTTAACAAGTACACACTTATCCATTGCATACTGACTGACAAAAGGCCACCAAACTGGGATTGGCAATAATTTTGGAATAACCATTGTACAAGCCTCAACACCCTGGTTTTTAAGGCGTCGAGCTAATGCTCGGCAGCCTTTTAGCGATCGTATGGATTGGTAATCGTCCAAAAATGCATGCTCTGCACCGCCTTTTAAATGCTCACAAGAAATAAGTTCTTTAAAGTATTAAACGTATTACAAGATTTGTATTCCATTTATTCAACTACACTGTGTACAAAAAAATCAGAATTGCCTCCCTGGTTCTTGACAACTCATTGCATAAGTATAAATTTGCCTAATCAAGAATGGTGGATGAATACAATAAGGTGTAAACATTCACTAAATATTATTATACCCCCCGCAAAATTTGGGGGGGGGGGTATATAGGAATCACCATGTCCGTCATTCTTTTCTGCACTGCTTGTTTTCTTTGTACAAAACTGTCAAGAACTCTTATTATATGTTCGAATTATGGAACGAAATGGATTGAACAGCATCTAACATGGATTTTTTTTTCCAAGCATTTGTAAGAGAAATAGGGTCGTGTTTTGACTTTGAACCGATTTCGCTTTGCTCCGATCCCTGATAGGATAAGAATGTCGTGTAAGTAGTAGTAGAAGACATACTACTGGTTTCAGAAGTTTTGTTAAGGTTCTTGGAGCAGAGGCCAGACCGAATGGGAGTGTCTGAAACTAAAACGGCTCCTGTCTCCATTAAAACCTTAAAAACTGTGGATCCTTTATGAATGGGACTGTTAAATATGCATCTTTCAGATCTATTTTGCACATGTAACAGTTCCGTTATATTAGATCTGGGACCATGAATAGTCCTTCTATCTTGAAATGTGGATATAGAAGGAATATGTTTAACAGTTTCAGGTGTTTAATGGGCCGATAACCTCTGTCCTTTTTGGAATTGTAATCATATTGCTGATAAACTGATGTTGGTTGGGAGCAACTCTCCCAACTGCCTCTCTTTGTACCAAACTTGTTATTTCCTCTTGCAAAAGTTTTTCTTGCTCTGAATTCAACATTAGGGATGAGGAATTTTCTCTTGGACTGGATAACTTGTCAAATCAAAAGAAACCCATTGAACTGTGCTTAAAATTATCGCATCACTTGTTATTCTTTGCCAATTCTTTATGAAAACTTTATTCTCTCCCTACAGGGATCACATTTTTTATTATCTATTATTTACTGATTCAAATTTTGAATTTCTGTGCTTATTTCTGAATTTTGTAACTTGTTACTGAAAATAAATTTAATTTTTCTTCTGCAGATATAAGAGTTCCTTCCCTCTCTATGATTTGAGATATTGTGCTTGTACCTGTCAGACTTGTTCTTGAAGTACTAGTATTGGGTTGTTTCTGTTGAACTTGTACCCAGGTCTTCGGCCCTCTGTAAACCTACCCCTCCTGAAAGGGCTCTCTGAATCTAGACTTGGTACCATAATTATATGGACGATTGTAAGGACTTTCTTCTCTTTTTCTTGTTTGGCTCAAAGGCATCAGCAATTTCATTCGCCTCCCTACGCCTTTTCCCCGTCTTCTTTAAAATCTTGATAAATTTTTTCCCTAAAAAGTTTGCTGCCACTCTTTTCCAACGCGTCGGCATTCTCATCTTAAATTGCTTGAGCTTTCTTGTAGTCTCCAGTAATTTTTACTGTAGTATTCACTCTTCTATGGTAATGAACTGCCACACTGGCTTGGACAAGTAAACAACCCGTCTGTTCGATAAAGGAACACATGTGCACAACATCTACATTATCCACTTATGTGAATTTTTTTGAAGCAGCACGCAAGCCTTCTAAACTACTCTTTAAGTATGAAAGTGTTCACATGACCTTCATAACACGAGACTGTATATTTTGTGCACATTTGTCAGCTCCCTTGTCGAATTGCTTGTTTCTCTTCTCCAATAAAGGACTAATGAAGCTGTCTAGTGACTAGTTTGTGTCTCATTACTAAAAACTTTGTGAAAAAGGGACGACAATATTTCTTCTAACTTCTCACCTGTTGTGTCATTTTCGATATCAAATCTCTCATAAACAGTTTCTGATGATACACTGCGTACAGGTTTGTTATTGCTACTACTTTTTTTTTTCTTTTTTTTTTATTCAATTTCGTACATGTAGTTTATATATATATATATATAAATCATACAAAATAAATTGAAAAAAAACCCACAAAAAACCATGTGTCTCACAATCTTATAACAATTGTGTTACATTTTCAATCACATCAATTCTTAAGTCACATTTACTAAATTTCAATACATTTATCCAAAAAATAGTACACTTTTTAACATGATTTCTTAGATTATATTCTGTTTCATCGAGACTTTCTAGTCTGCAAAACATCTTGTATTTGTAGATTTTTAAAGCAACAAAAGAAATGAGGTTATTTAATAAGCGTGTCTTTTTGTTACATTCAAAATAAAAGCCAAAAATAACATCTTTCCATTGAATTCTCACATTGATTACAAAAGATAATATGTTCCAAATGCTTCGTACATTCTCGCACGTGAATACAACATGTTGAATATCTTCAATTTCAGAGCATAAAGTGCATTTGTTACATGTGTCTTTTTTCCACTTAAACATGATTTTCTTACAGCACAACATGTTATGTAACAAATTATAATTGAACTAGTGGGTATTGTTTTTTTACAAAAAAAACACATGTCTCCCCTTCTCCCCAAGGATTGTTATATGGGGCAAATTTAACAATTGAAAAAGAATGATGTCAACTATATGTTACCCAGACCCAGACAAAATTTTATTATCTTTTTCTTAATTTGACCTTGAGTAAAACATGGTCAAGGTCATATATAAATCAATAGTACACCTAAGTTCTTTGTTTAAAGTTTGAAGTCCTTCTGTCAAAGTATATTCAGGAGTTGAACAATGAAGTTTTTTTCTAATTTGACCTTGAAATAAATTTTTTAGGTCAAGGTCAAAATTTTTGGTAAGGTTCAACTAGATTATATACCAACTATCCATGATACAAGGTAAAAGTCTGTATGTTAAAGGAGTCTTGTGTTATGGTCCGGACAATATTTTTTGTGAAAAGCCAGACCTTTTAAAGCAAAATAGGTCAAGATCAAAACTTTTGGTGAGGTGCACTCCTTCTTATTACCATCTACCTATGTTCCAAGTTTGAAGTCTTAATGTCAAAGGGTATTAAAGTTATGATCCAGACAAAATTTTATTTTTTTCTTAATTTGACCTTGAGTAAAACAAGGTCAAGGTTGAATATATTTTTCAATAGTACATCTAAGTGTATTATTATTGTTCTTTGTTTCAAGTTTGAAGTCCTTCTGTCAAAGTATATTCAGGAGTTGAACAATGAAGATTTTTCTAATATGACCTTGAAATAAAAATTCTAGGTCAAGGTCAAAAATGTTGGTAAAGTTCAACTAGGTTATATACCATCTATCTATGATACAAGTTAAAAGTCTGTATGTTAAAGGAGTCTTGTGTTATGGTCCAGACAATATTTTTAATTAAAAGCTTGACCTTGAAGAGCAAAATAAGTCAAGGTCAAAAAATTTGGTGGTGTGCACTCCTTCCCAATACCATCTACCTATGTTCCAAGTTTGAAGTCTTAATGTCAAAGGGTATTAAAGTTATGACCCAGACAAAATTTTATTATTTTTTTCTTAATTTGACCTTGAGTAAAACAAGGTCAAGGTCAAATATTATTCAATAGTACACCTAAGTGTATTATTAGTGTTCTTTGTTTAAAGTCTGAAGTCCTTCTGTCAAAGTATATTCAGAAGTTGAACAATGAAGTTTTTTCTAATATGACCTTGAAATACAAATTCTAGGTCAAGGTCAAAAATGTTGGTAAGGTTTAACTAGGTTATATACCATCTATCTATGATACAAGTTAAAAGTCTGTATGTTAAAGGAGTCTTGTGTTATGGTCCGAACAATATTTTTCATGAAAAGCTTGACCTTGAAGAACAAAATAGGTCAAGGTCAAAACTTTCGGTGGCGTGCACTCCTTCTCAATACCATCTACCTATGTTCCAAGTTTGAACTCTTAATGTCAAAGGGTATTTAAGTTACGGCCTGGACAAATTTGGATGAAGAAGAAGAAGAAGAAGAAGAAGAAGAATAAGAATAAGAAAGTCGACAAAAACAATATGTCTCCCCTTTGAAAGGGGAGACATAATTCAGCAATATTTCTATCTAAAGCGAATTTGATTTTTTGAAGATATATAGATCTCCAATTTTCAGGGAGTATATTATTCATTTCTTTGTAAATACAATTATACTTTGGAGGTTCAAATTTTCTATATAATAATATATCATAGAAAAAATTACATTTCTTGTTTTCAATTGTACAATACTGTTTAAAAAACAAAAACGTTCTCTTGTTTTTTATATTAATAGATTTTGCTTGAACTCCGTCAATATTTTTAATATTCTTAAAGGCAGAACTTATTATCTTATATTCACAAAGTAGATTTGCTTTACTGCAAACTTCATCACCAATTTCATACAATGATTTAAACCTATTGTCAGTGAATAGGTCTTTAACATACAGAATGTTTCTTTTAATCCAATTCTTAAAGAACATAGGTTTTCCATCAAATACAAAATGCCTATTATTCCATATAGGCTCTTGTAAAACATCGTTTATATTCATACTTGATATTTCTGTAATTTTTTTTACATTGATTAAAATACATAAAAATTTCTTTATAAAACAAAGGTAGGTTTTTAAACATTTCAAAGTTAGCCAACTTAACACTTAACACAGTTTAATTTCAATATATATTCAAAATCTATATTGTTACTTTTTAATAGATGATCCAGGTGTTCACCCAGAATACTTCTACCTTTATTTCTCAAAAATCTTGGAATCCAAGCTGCTTTTAATGCTTGGAATTTTAAAAGTACATCAACAATACCTGTCCCTCCTTCCATTTTTCCAATTATTGTTTTTCGTTTAATTCTATCTTTATTATTCCATATGAAGTTAAAAATATGGCTATACAATTCTTTAATTACATCTTCATTTGGTAATGGTAAGATTGATTGTACGTATATAAATTTACTAATACCTAGTTTTACCAAAAATTGTGAGTTTTCTCCTTTTCCAAGATTCATATAGCTTTTTCATGTTTTCACATTTGTCTATCCAATTTTTCTTATAGCACTCATCTTTATTATGTCCAATATAGATACCTAAACATTTAATGGATGACGTGTTTATTTTTATTCCAAAAATATCATTTTTACAACATTTTAAACGACCTGTCAATATACATTCTGTTTTGTCAATGTTTAGTTTAGACCCTGCATGTTTAGAAAATTCTTTTATAGTCTTTATGGCCTCTTTTAGGGATTCCCTATTTCTTAAAAACAATGTCAGATCATCTGCATGTTGTATATGTTTAAACTCTTTACTATAATTACTTGGTTTTATTCCTAGAATTTGATCATTGTTTTTCACTTTTAAAGCTAGAATATCGGCTACAAATTAATATAATATTGCCGAAATTGGACATCCTTGTCGTATTCCTCTGGACATATAGCATGTTTTAGAAATCCATCCATTATTTTTTATTCGAAACATCGGGCTATTGTACAGAATCTTCATCCACTTTATAAAATTATTTTTGAATTTGTATTTCTCTAGTGTTTTTAATAAGAAGTTCCATTCTATCGAATCAAAATCCTTTTCAAAATCTAGGAAAAATTCCCTCATTATTTGTTTCCTCGCAATAATCGAATAAATCTAAAATTATTCTTGCGTTTTCTCCAATATACCTCCCTTTAATGTACGCCGATTGATTTTCGTTTATTAAGTTATCAATCACTTTTTGAAGTCTTCTTGCAAATACAAAAGCTATAATTTTATAATCTGTATTAGTCAAACTAATTGGTCTGTAATTTTTAATATTGGTTTGATCGCCTTTTTTAAAAATAAGGGAAATAACTGCCAGTCTCTGTGAATAACTCATTTGATCATTTTCAAAAATGCATTTTAGTGTATCTTGAAATAGTTGCTTTAAATCTTTCCAAAAGCATTGATAAAATTCATTAGTTAGACCATCTAAACCTGGAGATTTGTTAAGTTTTAAATTATGACAGCCTCAGTACATTCTTCACAAGACGGGAATTGCTCGCAAAAATTAGCATCATGCTCGCTAGTTTATTATCAATTTCTACAGATGATAAATATTCATCAATGCAATTGTCGGAAACTTTGTTCGAGGAGTATAATTTTTCATAGAAATCGCACATTACGCCCATAATGTCATTTGTTTTATTAAATGTACCGTTCACAGGATGAATGACCATCTTTAAGTCCTCCTTAAAGATAGCTTAAAGGTGTTTAAAGGCTATATGTATTGCTTAAAGGTGGCTTAAAGAAAGCGTAAAGATGGCTTAAAGGCAGCTTAAAGACTATCTTTAAGCCACCTTTAAGCACAACTTATAGGTCCTTAATGTCCAAACTTCTTTAAGCCACCTTTAAGCTACCTTTAAGCATCTTTAAGCCATTAAAAAAAAATTAATTCAATATTGTGCTTAATTTCCAACAAAATGTATTAACTTTATGAAAGAAAAGGTATTAAAACGGTTTTTGTTCTAGAAAGAAAAATGAAAAAAAAACACAAAAAAAATACGGCCACAGCGAGAATTGAACCCGGGACCCTTAGTTTACTAGCATCACAACACATCCTCTGCGACACGGCAACTTACATATATAAGAGCGTTTTTATATCCTATATATCAGTGGATATTGAATCACTGTATTGAATGTGTTTACTTGAAAAGATTTTGACAAACCATTCAGTTTGTAACAATCAATTATATCTAATTTATAAATTACATGCATGCATGTGTTTAGAATGAAATATGGAAATGGTCTTCAGTGAACAAAAATATATTATACCTAAATGGAAACCGTTAGGTTCACTATAGTAGGCGTTCTTACATGTAGTTAATAAATTTAAACCGAGTAGATATACGTTCATCTTATTTATAGCTATAAAAATGTAAGAAAGAAAATGAAATCATTTCTTTTACTAAATGCATTGATACTATTAGGGTATTTGTTCAATTTCCCGCAATTTCCCAGTTTTCATGATCGCGGCGCCGTTCCAATATGTTTAAATATTTACATGTAATTGTATGTACATGATTTATAAACTATCAATTCTATAACAAACAAAATTACCAATTACCGGTGACGTATTTACTGCATGTGGCAATTGCAAATGACTTGTACATACAATTGTATGATGTGCCAGGCCGGGTATATTTGACAAATTTACCCTTATACATATATTTAAATACTCAACCCCTATTTATGATCACCGGTACATTAATTAATTAGCCTCAAGATTTTACTCTTACATACATGTATCGTTAATTTGTAGACGTAACATCTTTGAAACCAAGAGCTAGGAAATAATACTTTGAAAATGAATTACAAATGTAAATTAACTTTTATTCACTAGACTTATCGTATACTCGTACATACTAAGATTCAACGCCTTTAGAAACCCTGACGTGCACCTGGGCACACGACACACCTGTTGTGTATATCTGGTATATTCTGTGTTAGTTCCAGGGGTTTTCTTAACAGGTCGAGACCACTATATTTTGTGACGTCGGCATAAATTTGCATACTAAATTAGCCATCTGTTTACTTTTATCGACAAACCAATCAGGTGAATGAGTTGCAAGGCATTGTGGGCTACTACAAGTTTCAGTGTATACAAAGCGTATTGAAAATATATACCATTTTGAATTGTCCTTTGGAAACTCATTATGGATGATTTTTCAGAATTTATGAAATTAATATGGACAGTTATGTCTGAACTTCAATTTCTATGCTCACATTTAAAAAATATTGCATATGAGGACTTATATCAACCTATTTAAATACCCCATTGTCACTGTTCAAAAGAGAGGTACGTCCTATAGAATTAGAAGCAGCGAGTACCGTTTTTTCACATGAAATCCCATATTTAAAGCAACATTATTAGAATGCGCGTTGATATTTTCTTCAGGGACATTCATCAGAATGCTTCACGGACAAAATACTATATGCTGCACAGCTTGCGCTTCTGCGTTTGTATATTTGTGCATTTCTACTACCGTGGCTATTCACGTATTTTACAAATGTACAGTTACCTGTATTTATTTCTAGTGCACAATGATAAAGTCACCAATACACAACTGTGCAGTTTTTTCTTATCAAAACCTGTTTGTACTTGTATGCGTATGTTTGTCAGTCGTTTGATACTGATCATTTTTGAAGCAACAATTGATCAATTAAAACAACAGTATTTTTTAATGTGAGCATGGAACAAAGTTAATGGTACGTAATCTTTCCTTTTTTACCTTCTAAAGTAAAAATCAAGATGTACAAACATTCCGGCAAGCAATTAAATAGTGTGAATAAAACAGACAAAAACCACGTGCGTCTGTTGATTCGTAGACACGTTGTAGACCGTCATGCATTGCAACTCATTCACTGGATTGGAGAATCTGTTTGACGAAAATACTGTCACGTGTTAAATAATGCTATCCATATAAGGTAGTGTACCCGACCTGCTTAAGTTGGACAAACAATAGACTTTAATTAGATATACACAAACATGCACCTGGGCACACGACACAACTGTTGTGTATATCTTGTATATTCTGTGTTAGTTCCACGGTTTTCTTAAGTTGGACAAACAATAGACTCTAATTAGATATACACAAACGAACAAAACTATGTCTAGACAAACAAAGCAGTAATATCCTGCCCGATATAACAAAGGCAGTTGAGAGTCTTTTCATCTTTAACATGTATCTAGCAGATCTAGAGTTAGAAATAATGAAAATTGAAAAAAAAAATACAAACCTTAAACCGATTAACAAATTAGATCATGCATTTTTGGTTCATTATCTTTATTTTGTTTAATAACCGGATGAACTGAGAGAGAGAGAGAGAGAGAGATTTTTTCACCGATTAATTTATAATAGGAAACTAACATACTTTAATTAGTTTTATGCACATATTAAGATACAGAGACTGCGCTCATCCCTACAATAATTTTGAAACCCCCCAAAAATCATAAAGAATTTTATAACGGCAATCTGTGTCCATCGGAGCGGTGCTGATGATAGCGATCTGTGTTTAATGGAGCGACGATTAAAACCGCCTGGAACACCCCCCCCCCTTCCTTGGAAATTATATTATCACTCGGATGACCCCCTCCCATCTTTATAAAGAGCTTTTGCATTTAACATATGTTTTTATTGTTCAGCTTGATCAATATTGACTTAAAGGCCACTTAAAGACAGTGTAAAGGCAGTGTAAAGAGAGCGTAAATGCCACTTAAAGATGCTTAAAGGTGGCTTAAAGGTGGCTTAAAGGTTGTATAGCCCCTAAGCTCCTTTAAGTCACCTTTAAGCCACCTTTAAGGACTTGCTTAAAGATGGTTTTTCGCCCTGTGGTTGTCAGTTTTTAGTTCTTTAATTATACTTTGTTTTTGTCTACTTTTTTCTAAGTTAAAAAAATATTTTGAAGATATTTCTCCCTCTAACATCCATTTAGACCTTGACCTTACAAATGCTCCTTTACATTTTATATCGTAAATTTTATCCAATTGCAATATGATGAAATTCCAATTTTTCAATGTCGTCTATTTCTTTTTCCAATGATAATATTCTTTGTTTAATACTTTCTTTTGAGTTTTTTGCAAAGTTAATAGAAAATTCACGAGCTCTTGCTTTGAAAGATTCCCACTTTACCATAGGATTGGTGTTTTCTTCATATATTATTTCGTTAATCAAAGTTTGAATACCTTTTTGATAATTTTCGTCAGATAAGTATGAATTGTTAAGCTTCCAATAACCGTTTCCCCTTTTGTTAATATTTGTTTTAAAAGAAGTTTTCAGAAGTCTATGATCAGACATTCTCTTCCCATTAATTGTTCCGGGAATTTTCCGTAATGTAATTTTTTCAAAATCATAAATAAAATTTCTGCTCACAAATGTATAGTCAATTCTGCTACTAGGAACATTATCTGCGTTACACCAAGTATAACCATCCAAGTCGGGATATTCTGTATGCCAAATATCATACATTTCTAGTGAAGAAACAATTTTATTTAGCTTATTTGAACTTTGATCTTGTGGATTATTAGTTTTACAGTTAAAATCACCACACATTATTATATTATCAAGATCAACTACGCATCTTTTGTGTAAAAAACTGTTTAACTTAATAAAAAAATCATTTCTATATTTAGCAGAGTTTGGTGCATATACATTTACAAGAGTTAGTTCAATGCCGTTAATTTTTACTTTCAAAAACAGTCGTCTACCATCTATAGACCCATGTTTTTCTATTAATTCTACATCTAATTCTTTTTTAAAAAGAATTGATACACCCCTACTAAATTTTGAATCGCTAAAACAATGATACGATTTTCCTAACCATCTAGCATCATATTTTAATACATCTTTTTCTATATAGTGGGTTTCTTGCACAAAAATTATATCTGTTTGAATATCATGTAACCATACATATAATTTAGTTCTTTTTTCATCCGAGTTCAGGCCTCGGGCATTAACTGTTAAAATTTCAAACTTATCCATTTAAAATTTTTTACATGTATGAAATAAGCTATCGTTCTAAATGAAAAAACAGTACAGATTGAAGTATGTTTAACAATATACAGTCTACAATACGCAGTCCTTAAAATCATGTCCGGGTCGATCATCAGACTACAGTGTTTAAGAGCGCGCACTAACCACTATCATAGTCCGTACCCAGTGGTTTTTCTCCGAGAGAGTTGACATCGGTGTTTTTGTAGCCCGCATTTTTGCGCCTGTTGGTCCGCATAGATTTACGCGGAGACCGAGAGTGGTCTTGCATAGTAGACGGCTGCTTATCAGCTCTTTTGTCGGATTTTCGAATCGAACTCAACATGTCTGAGATATGACGCTGTGAGGCTGCCTGTAGATTCCTAGGAACAGACTCAGATCTCCGTGGTGGCGCCGGCCTTCGCGTACTGACGATCTTACGAAAGATCTGCCCCAGCACATTCTGTCCAGGCCATTTTCTGTGATCGGTATGTTCTGTTCCGGCTTTGTTTAGACCTGTTCCCCAGAAATCGTCATAAACACTCTCAGCAAAGAGTGTTCATTGTTCTTGTTTGTCCGGAATTTCCCGGAAAGCTTCAACCTGATCATACTTTGCATTCACAATTACTTCCATTAGTTTTTCCTGTTTATCAATGAATTCATCATTAATCTGGATTGTTTTACTAATCACTTTTGCGTCTAGAGCCGTTTCTGCTGCCTGTATAGCTGTAGCCTTTGAGAGATCTCCGCAGCGAATGGCTTTAACATATTGAAAAGCGTGGTCTGCGGAGCGTTGATGGATCCCAAAAACATGTATGGTACACGGAAAGAAATTCGATAATGGGTTATCGGCACCGGCAAAGGATATGACGTTCTTCTGGTTTTCGACAAAAGCCTCACACTTCTCTGATCCTGGTTCATGATCTGTTTTAAGGCAAATGCGACAACGCTTTTTGTCGCTGCATTGGGTACGCCAGTGTTCTCCCAACAGTTTGTACATTTGGGTACTAGTACTCGTTTTTTAGATGGCTGGCCTTTATGGTAAATGAGACATTTAATGCCTGCACAAAAAGCTAATCGTGGGAGTGATTGGCCATTTTGTAGAGGTTTGGCATACACAAAACGGTTCCCATTTAGGATGCTTGTCATTTTGTGAGTAGTGGGATGTCTAATATTTTCATATTTAATTGGACTTGTAAGGCTAACTTTGTAGCTATCCAGCATTTTGATAATTTCACCATCGTCTACGGACAATGGTACTCCCTTGATTGTGATTCGCAGAACTTCCTCTAAGGGCGAGTTTGTTCCCGCAGAGAAAGGATTTGTTTCAAAGACATTGATATGTGTATTTCGAAAGTCAAAACCTTCGGTTAGTAGTTTATCCCTACTTTGGGTAGTGTTCACATAAATTCTCCAGAGACCTCGGTCTCTTTGAATACACTTGATTTCACTAGTACAGATTAAGACGGATTCAAGAAGTTCATAGTCTGTAACAGGGTTTGAATCTTGTCCGTAGACAATTAGGTGATCAATTTTGGTTAACAATTTGTAAGAAAAATGTCAGTCAGCATTCGACCCAGTGGAAGATTGTATTTGCTGACAAGGTCGTTGCATCGGCCATTGAACTCGCGAATCAATCATGACTCCAATCAAGACTGTTGGTAGTCTTGTTTCATACATTTTTTAGTCAGTAGCTTGCGTCGCCTCAGAAACTGTTGTGTCTCATGAAAGCAACCATTTATCAAACCGGAGTTCTTTGTTTTTCATCTGTCGGGTTTGTAGTTTAGCATGCTGGTTGTTCTTTACTGGACGACGATCTGCGGTTGCAGGTAAGTTTGTTTTCAGACAACGTCCTTGAAACATTCGCGCTGGTGACTTTCGCCCTTGAATTTCAGTGTTGCGACAGTCCATTAATGCTTTGTAAGGATCTTTGTTTTTCTTGAGGATTTTGTACCATCCTCTCTGCCTGTCCATTTGATCTAGGATATAAAAGACTTGACGTACTGTGTACAAATGTACACATGTATTCCTTAGCAGAGTTTCTACACTCTTTGCTTGCATATTGAGGACCATTGTCAGATATCAATTCATCAGGGATTCCATATTTTGAAAAAATGCTCTTTAGCGAGTTGATAACTTGTAGCGATGACAGGTCCTTTAGAATCATGATCTCAGGCCATTTGGAGTAGTAATCGACTATACGTAGAAAATGATTCTGTTGATACACAAATATGTCAGATGCAATCTTCGACCATGGAGTAACTCCACACAAATCAAAGGTTCTTAAGGGTTTGAATTTTAATTTGCGCTGCCATGCCGGGCCAGTTATTGGGTGTATTGTCAGTGTGACTGAGGGGGTCAAGCTTAATAGAATGGAAATTAAAGCTGGATATATCTAAAGAGACAAACAGTGAGTTGCAGGTTCTAAATAGATTGGTTTTAATGAAAAACCATCGACATTCTGCTTACGATACATCTTGCGGATAGATTCTATCAGAAACCAGCATCGTGGATATTTGGGGTGGTGAAAACTTGGAAAAATGAGAGAGGAGATTCTTGCCCAATTTTGAAGGTGGAATATTCCAACAGTACACAAAGCTCTAGAGCCCTCAAAATGGTCAGAGAAATGGGCAGCGTGGATACCACCAAATTCGATGCTGTGATGGACACCCTGACATGGAACCCTGGGCCTGCAAGTCAATACTGGAGTGGACAGTGGATGACAACCACTAACCCAAAAGACTGGCCAGAATCATGCCAGAGGTTTCTTCTCGAAGCGTTCGATGAAAATTTTGCCAACAGCCCTGGCAGGAACGGCCTTCATGCCCTGCTGACATCTCTGCTGACATCTTCTACCTTAACAATATACAATATTGGAGGTGGGAGTACAAAAAACAAAAAACTTGGACGATTAGGCATTCAATACAATTACTATAATTCAGAGAATGTAAGATTAGAGATGATAGATCTCGAAGAGAGTACATCGGAATCCTCGCCAGAGAAATCCTTATCCTCGCCAGAGAAATCCTTATCCTTGTCAGAGAAATCCTCGCCAGAGAAATCCTCTCCAGAGAAATCCTCTCCAGAGAAATCGACTGACTCCAGTACTTCTAGTACTACTACTGAATATGACGCGACTCATACACCTGTAGTAGATTGTTTGGTCACAGGGCCGGACACCTCCATCCTTGTGGGGTCATTGAAATCAGGGCCCTTACGCCCTGAGCATCTGGAACAGCTCAGACTGGAGCTGTTGTCTCAAATATCACTTGATGCTCGTCAATGCAGAGTGGCTGGTGTTTTAATATGCGAACTGGAAGCCAATCTCTTTATAGCTGCCAAGGATCCGGGCGCAATAAACATAACACACATGAGCAGTTACAAATTTACCAACGGCAACCACACGGTGGTGTTTTCCCAATTCTTGACAGATCTGGTAAATCAAGTCAAAGCATGCGAGACCCAGCAGGATTTTCCGTTGGAGTGACCAAATAATTTCTAGCACGATCTTTCAGTGCCAATTGAACATTTCGTTTTATTTTTCTCATCATTAAAAACTCATAAGATTATAATTGATCAGTATCTTAACTTTTTAATGTGGATACTTGTATATAGTTTGTAGCAGTAACTTACAAAATCTCAAATCTATACATATCTTTAAGGGATAAATTTGTCATCTATACCAAAAAATCTTCTATATGATGCCATAGCCTATTAAATTGTATATCTTTAAAAAAAAAAAAAAAAAAAGAAATATTTAATCCAAGGGGATAATTTTTATGTTTGGGAAGTTTCAAGGCGATTACTACTTTTAATTTATCCCATTCACATGCTTTTCAGTAAAACTGTTCTTGGAGGATATATGCTTATGCACAGATTTTTTAAACTTACAAATGTAGCATTTTATTCACTGAACTCCATTTATATTTGATTCACAGATTCTTCTGAGGAAGACAAAGATTACATTCCAAGTGATATCTCAAGTGATGAAGAATCGTTGGAAGAAATGTGCACCAAATTACCACCAAAACGAAAAAGATGGACAAAGGATGAGGAGAAAGTCCTCAAATTTGAATTTAACAAGAATTTTAAAGAAAATAGTATACCAAGAAATGCAGAAACTCTTTGATCTTTTGCTTCATTACTTTGTTCAAAGATAGAACTTTCACGTTAATCACGTTGTCTAAGCCAATCGAAAAAGAGTAAAGTACAGCACATGCTGAAACATAAATAAGTTCAAAATTTAGGAATTCTGTCTTGCAGTTGAACATTGTTCTGTGGTAGACTTGTTCAATTTTGTATCCAATTTAGTGTATGCTTAAAAACAATAGTATGTATAGTATGATAGACATTGCTAAATTAAACCATATTTCAATGGGAATGTGTCATTATGCCCTTATTAAGCTTAATTAGATTAGAAACGATTGTACCATTAGACTGTCATTTTTTTAGCTCACTGAGAGGAAGTTGGCTTATGCTTTACCAAGTCTTTTGAGCAGGACCTGTATCTAAGTTATTACTTGTCCTATCTTCACCCAACTTGTGTGGTTGGTGCATCTGCACCTAGTTATGAACCTTAATAGAGCTGGATGCTGATCTGGGCTATGAATTTCAGATGCTGGATGAGGTTAAGGTTTGAGGGGTAGGTTAAAATTTTCGACCTATCTTTACCAAAGTTGCATTGATTGTGCGTTTAATAATACTCGTGCAATTAACAGCTTACATGCTGAATATGAGCCAAAGGTTTTGGATGCTTAAAGAGGTGAAGGTTTTCGGAGCTGGTGCCCTTTAATGGCAACATCTTACTATCTACTTGTCTTAACTTTGCCAGACTTGCATGGATGGTATCCAATGACTTGACAGGCTTGAATGCTGAATCTTAGGCTTAGGTTTTGGATGCTGGATGAGGTTAATGTTTTTGGAGCTGGTTAAAGTTGTTGTAGCAGATGCCCTTTTATGACTATATCTCACTAGCTATTAATCTTAACTTCACCAAACTTGTACGGATGGTGTGTCTAATGATACTTGTTAACTTGACAGGCTTGAATGTCGTATCTGAGCCCCGATTTTGTATGCTTGATGAGGTAAATGCTTTCCAAGCTGGTTAAAATTTTAGTGCACTCTGATGACTTAATATTGCTTATAATAGGTTCTAACTTACTAAACTCGAATGGATGGTGTGTCTTATGATACCTTTGCTTTGCACAGGCTTGAATGCCGAATCTGAACCTCAAGTTTCAGGCCTCGGGTGCTGACTGACGTATTCAAGCAAGTGCCTTTTGATGACAATAGATATATTATAATACTTTTCTGAACCTCACCGAACTTGGATGGTGCATCTTATATACTGATGCACTTGATGACAGGCTTTGATGCTGAATCTGAGCCTTACGTTTCAGATGCAGGAAGAGGTTAAGGTTTTTTAGAGCAGGTTATATGTTAATGTAAATAATACTACTTTCCTATTCAAACTTGCATTGATTGAACCATGTGCATGTAAATGAATCACAGAGGTAGCTTCAGATACCGAGAGTGTTCTTCATACAGTTAATATCACTATGGTTGTGTAAATAGAGGTAGCTTCAGATACAGAACGTGATCTTTGTTATTTTGATGCTTGAGCAAGTGTAAACCATTTTTAAGTAGTTTGATGTAGGTTTGAGTGTTGGAATATTGCTGTCCTGACCAACTGTCATGATTCAAGTAACTTTGATTTGAAACATAAGACTACCTTCAGATATCAATGATTGTTCTGTTACGTTTGCTTTCTTACGGGTTACTAGTATAACCGGAAGTATTCTAATAGTGTTCAATTGTATCTTTACGGGTATTTAGTGTATCCGGATATAGTTTAAGAAGTAATCAAAACCGCATGGCTTGTGCAGCCAGTTTACCACTTTGGCTTATAAATAGAGGCCCACAGGGTAAAACTCAATTGAGAAATACTATTTGGTGAATTTATCCTTTAATATCTTACATGTAAAACCAATACTTTGTAGTACGAATGTGTTTTTGTGAATGTGTAATGTGAATTTATCCTTTAATATCTTGCATGTAAAACCAATACTTTGTAGTACGAATGTGTTTTTGTGAATGTGTAAGTAAACATTTGCATTTTGTTTTTTCTCTAGAATTTACAGTCATGACGACAGTGATGCTAGGGTTAATAAACTATACAGATGAATCATAGTCTCTTTTTTTCGCTGAGGACAGCACAGTAAATTCCTGGGCTTTTACGTGAAACATGCCGGACAAACAAGGGAATAGAAAAGCTGCATCTCATAAATCAAACTATAGTTATAAACATTCCGGCTCCTCAAGTAGCAGTTACTTTCCGATGCAGCAATTATGAGAGCGAAAAGTCAAGGACGAAGCGGCTAGGGCGCAAATGGAGTATGTAAAGAAACAACTTGATAACAAGAAAATGAAGGCAGAACTACTAGAAAGTGAATTTAAAGTCAAGGCGGAAATTAACCGTAGACAATCTGAAATCCAACCAACTATGGATGTTCTGGATGCTGATATGAATCTAAGTGTAGCAGAAGCTGAGTTGAAGATTTTTGACGACGAGGTAGAGAATTCTAAAATATTTGACACTTTCTCAAACTATGAAGAGCAGGACCCTCAAGAAAGAACAGAACAATATGTCACAGAACAGCAGCCATTCATTGCATCAGTTTACCCACCTCAAGAATCACTGGTTCCACATACATTAAAACAACAAACTGACAGTGAACAAACCTTTCTTAAACAAACAATCGATCAACAAAATTCCCAACAACAAACCGACGTTCATTTGTTCAAAGAACAACAATTCTTTCATCAGCAATATTCTGAACAACAATCATCCGAACAACAAACATCTGACCAGCAGCCTGTGATTGTGAGTGTGCAACGACCTTCCGAGCAAATTGTGCCCAAAAGCACAACATTCCTTCCTGCGACGCAACTTCCAATCGAGCATTCCTCTGTACAAGAACCCGTTACATCATCTGTGAATGTACAATGTAATACATCATATGGACCCGTTTATTCCAATGAGGCTAGAACGTATGTACCTTCAGTGAAGATGGAACCCCCCAGACAACAGCTCTGAACACAACCGTCATTAGTGCAGATTCACTGTATTATTACTGGCTCTAAAAAGTACTGAAAGTGCCATTTTTACTGAAAGTTTCTGATATTTACTGATATTGTACTGTTAGTGCTGAGAATTGCTGATATTTACTGATAATTTTACTGTTGTTACTGATAATTGATGTTGGTTCTAATATTTACTGATGCTTTTGCTGTGAGCTCTGATAATTACTGATATTTACTGTTGGTACTGAGAATTGCTAATAATTACTGAGAACATTTTAAGGCCCAAAACATTTGTCTTTTAATTATTAAATAACACATATTTCAGATTTCACACAATTTATTTAATTATGTATTCTTCAGTTTTATTTATTTGATATTTAGCTTCTTTTGAACTTCGGAAACTCACAGATCACATTTTAGAGAATATTAGAAAGCCGGTCAAAAATTGGTACTTAAACTTAAGGCAGACTCCACAAAAATTTTAATTTCTAAATGCGGTGGACATTTTTTTTTTAACAATGAAAAACCCGATAATTCTTAACATGATTATTTTTCTTTTCAAAATAGAGAGATACCCGGTCAGAACTTTATAATGTCTTTGAGGTTTTACTTCACAGAAAGATTAGCGAGGCAGTATATGTGTATAGTATACATACTTTCAGCAGATCAAGAGGTTTGAATGTCGCAATTCAACCTTGTAAATTGTCAGTCAAGCACCTTGTGTATAACATTACGTAATATCCGTATACAGGAATCCACGATCTTGAGAATATTTATTCAAAGAGAAAAGTATTATTTTTATTGACAACAATATAAATAACGTATTAGAATGATTTTCATATTCATCATCTTATTTGTTCCGCATTCAATTGATTAAAAAAAGTTGGATAAATAATCTCTCTCCCTCCTACCATTTGCTGAAATCAAAATAGGTAACAATCGGCGAAGAATAATTTTTATTGTCCGACCTTTCACTCTTTCTCTTTTAATACATATGTAATATATCTTTTGTTGCACGGCTAAGTAATGTTGTCATGATCTAGTTCTATTATTGTAAATCTGCCCACCCTGCTCTCTCTCTTGCTCGCATATATGATCTAGTCCTAAAATTTGAGTTTCCGAGTCAAAATGGCATAACGGCATTAGCACGATAAAGTTCTATTTCAGCATCACAACCGCCATTTCAAACACAGATTTCGAGTGCAAACTTTTCTAAGACTACAAAGAACACCAGCTTAATATAGTAAAAAAGTGTTACGGCTTATCATGCTTTTCTCTCTCTCTTATGCATTGGAAGAGCTCATAAAAGTAGTCAAGTGAATGTGAACCAGACAGCCATCTTTTCATCAAAACAAGGAACGACAACAAACCAGGGAAATCAATTGAAGACCGATAATTTGAAACAATCATGGAAGCAGGACTGGTAAAAAATAACCAAGGAAATTGGGAAGCACCCTTGCCATTAGAACCAGATAAACCACTGATACCAAACAACAGAGAACTTGCTCTGAAGAGGCAAAGTCTCTTGAAGTAAGCTCAATGAGAGATAAAACAAAGCAAGAACACTTTTTGACATTTATGTCAAACATATTGGACAAAGGTTTTGCCGAAGAAGTACCTCCACTTCCCGACACCGAAGAGTGCTGGTACCTGCCTATCGTTTATCATCCAAAAAAGCCTTCACAAATTCATGTGGTCTTTGACTCATCAGCGCAGTGTCAGCGCAAACCAAGTCAAGTACACCAGTGTAAATCACGACTATGGGAACGCTTGGGGAACAGATATGACCTCAGATGATCGAAGCAGCACTGAAAATCAAACTTTCAGCTTTCCCGAAACTCTCTTCGCTTTTCGCGTACTTCGACTGATTTTTTCATATGCAATTTGCATTATATATTCTAGCATAAACACTTGATCTTTGAAAACACATGTTGTAAATGTGTATAGGATAGTGTAAAACATGACTTGGTCATCTTTATTTTTGTTGTGTATGTCAGGTTTATCATTTAGACAGTAAAGGTTTCTCTCAAAATGTTTCATCAGATGAACAGTATGCTCGACAGATATGCAATTAGTGATTATAATGTGTAAAACTTCCATAATAATGGTTTTTCAATTTTGGCATAGTGTACAATAAGGATCTGTTACATGTATTTTTAAAAGGTCATTTCATTTGTCATATGTATAATAATGTTTATGCGAGTATGTACTTCTGTTATTTTTGTTGTTATGCAGTATTTGATCCCTCTCACGAAGCGGCAACATGAAACTGAAGAACAAGAAAGATTTTTCAGTCTTATACCTGCATAGTGAAAGTATTTGGCTTTCGTTATCGGTCAAGATGAGCCTGACACTGGTGACATGACTCGTCTGCGTCATATGGACATATGGAGTCAAAAGACATCTGTTTAAGATTCGTAAAAACAAACGTGAGATTTACGTGAAGTTGAAATACATCGCTGGAGAAGTCATGATTCTAAAGGAGAAAGCAGTGTTAGGCGCACGACTGAAGGAACCGGAAGCTTAGTATTAAACCGAGATGAACGAAAAGGAGATAGAAGTCACGCGAGACGTTTACACACCTTTGTAAGGAAGACACGAATTCTAGGACATAAGAGCTCTTCTAAATCAATCCACTGACAATAAACGCATCGTTAAATCCTCATAGGCAGACTCAAAGAGTAGGTAACCTGTGATAAATCATTCGAAAGCAGATAACCGGTACGATCCATGTCCAAGAAATACCATGTTTAGGGTAGCTGCTGTGCTATTTACCCAAAATCGACCATTGCTCCACAAATATTATAAGATACGTCCGTCCCTTGTCAGTTGTGAACCATCAGAACTTAAATAATGCGAATATTAATTCTGCAGTACGCCAAGAACCTTATCACCATTCAGTGTACCATATTAAATGACCGAGTATACCATGTTCTTGGTGAAAAAAGACCTGCTTATGTTAAGACTAATTAGATGTGCACAAGGGCAATTCACATAGAAGTAGAAGAATTGCCATCTTCCCCATTCATAAATGCATTAAGAAGATTCATAGCTGTCAGAGATCATGTGGCATGCCATCAACGCCTAGGATTCTGAAATTAAGAAGTTTCCATTTGACACGGGAACAGTTTGGCTCTTCAACCCACCACATTCCTCCCATATGGGAGGAGTTTGGCAGCGTATGATCAAGACTACAAGGAATATTCTAGATTCCATGTTATCCGAAGTGAGTGATAAAAATCTGACCAATGGAGTGCTTACTACTTTTATGTGAAATTGCAGCATTGTCATTGCATGACATGTTGTTGGTTTCCTCCGATCCAACGAACCCGTTCTTACTTAGTCCATCAACGTTAGCTCATATGACTGATTCTTATCATAAAGGATGACAGTCGTCTGCAAACACACTAGCCAAATCACTGAGATTTTCTGTACCAGCTGTTCAGTTGTCGATGGTTGCTATCCAAGGGCTTACTAAGAGTTTCTGATATTTCCCTCTTTTTCCCATCGCTGATGATGAAATGGGAGTAAGACTTGAGTGAGGTCTCAGACTTATGTCCAGAAACTTTCATAATGTGACAGCCACTGATACCGCAACATCCAATACAGTGATACTTGTAGCACGCACCGAAAGATTCCTTTATACTTTAGAGAGTTTTCCTATATTTGAAATGTCGGACATTAAGCTAGGCAATGAATTTTTCCCCACCAGGTGCATTTGGATACTACACATCATCGTCAGGTGAGAAGAAATCCCCAAGTCGCTGCAATAAATCATCCTTGTTAGTGTTTAACTTAGACACATACTTTTCGAAAGACAGCACGGGGTAGTTCAAGTTTCCTGGGAACAACATTGAAGAAAACAATAAATTCTTCATAATTATGATAATAGCTAGGTAGTATAGTAATAATAAAAAAAAAGATTATGGTCTAAAAAGTGTTTTAAGCTAATTTTCTGCCATGCAGTGCCATGTATGCGTGTGTAAATTGTTGCCGAGCCCACCTTTAGATCCATTAATCTAACTCGGACCAACGGGGCAGAAATCAAAGAGCAGCTAGCCAAAGCATTCAAAAATTTGTATATTGGTTATCAGAATTTTAAGCGGGATGAGAGTGGGTGGTCCATTGATCAAATTTTGAAAATGAAAATCAATACCGCTGAGTTTGCTCCTCTTGCAGGAAGTAGTTTTTTTTCCTTTGCCCCCACGATTTTAAAGAAAAAAGCTGTGTTAAACATTCAGAATTCCGATCAGTAATGTCTATCTTTGGTCGGTGTTAGCTTCTCTTTACCCAGTGAGCAGAACCGAGCACCCCGCTTGAGTGTCAAATTACACACAATATGAAAATAACCTACAAACCGAGGGCTTAGATGTTCCTTTACCGGCCATTGTGATAGCTAATGTTAAACTCAATTTCACTGGTAAATATTCCTTATGGTCCAAACAGAATCAGTTGTTTTCGAAGACGTCAAAATGGCTGGCACTGTCAGAAGTTGATATGGCTGCAGAATAAAAGTTCATTTTAGAGAGTATTTAAGGAATTTTATCGGAATTGAAGGATGTAAGTACCGTGCTCTTAATGTGAGATTTTCAAAGATTAGTGCGAATGTTTCTCGACATGTTGCAATACTGCTGTTGTCATAGGCAAAATCCCACCGTAAACCCTGGACCGGTAAATGTCCGAGTAAAAAAAAAACTGGCGACTTCGAGAGAATAATGACGTATATCTCCGCTATTTTAAAACCCATCAACATGAAATTCGGCATGAGTGTATCATAGAAAATACTTTTCTGAAAAAATACATGCATATTGCGAGTGTTTTACCAATAACTGATTTATCAGGCTTTTGAAGCGAGTTGGTAATTTTTTTTTATCTGGGTCAGAGTTCGATATTAATGGTCACATTGAAACTAATGTTAAAACGGTCTTGGTCCCTGTGAATTTGGGAGCGAGAAAAACAAAGTTTTCCCCTTCGAATCACAGAACGGAGACAAGCAAAACTTCATGTGAACTTACTACTTTTTTTCAAAAGGAGACAAAAGACATTACTGTCTCATTAGAAACTTGAGCATGTTACTGGGGGATAGAACAAATCATGATGGACAAAATTACTATTGTAATAATTGTATGCATGGGTTTTGTAGACAAGAACTGCTCAAAGACCATATTCCTTACTGCTCTCCTCATGGCCCTCAAAAGTTAATTTTCCCAAAGTGAGAGTACGATCAATGGGTACTGTTCAAACAAGTCAGAAAGCAATTGAAAGTACCCTATGTCATTTATCTTGACTTAGAAAGCTTAACATTACCCATTTACTCGTGTTTCAAATCCAGCACATTCCTCAACCACTCCTTACCAAAAACACGAACCCTGTGGATTTTGTTATTATGTCAAATGTTCTGACGACAGCGGGATGTGTACAGAGGACCCAATGCAATGGACCATCTCTTTGAGTGTTTGATAAGAGAAGAAGATATTATTCCAAATACTTCCCGTGTCCCTATCATCACATGAAGAAAATAAATTAAAAAACGCGATGGATTGTCACATTTTTGAGCAACCAATAGGGGCTGACAGGGTTAGAGACCACGATCATTAAACTGGTAAATTCAGAGGTGCTGCACACAGTCAATGTAATTTACAATATAAGTTTAGAAAGGGTAAGAAAGGTATTTCAAACTTTTACATTCCAGTTATTGCACACAATAGTCGTAATTATGACCTTCATCACATGATGAGCGCTGTTGGGAAACTCAAAGATAAGAAAATATCATGCATTCCTAATAACATGGAGAAATACATAAGTTGTTCATTAGATAGCTTGCGTTTTATATATTCATTACAATTCCTAAATGCCACTCTTGATACTGTGGTCAGCAAATTAAGTAAAGAAGGGGGATCCAAATTCCAAAATGTATCCAAACTCCAAAATGTATCCAAACACTATCCAATACAAAGTGAAAGAGATCTCCTGAGGAAGGGTGTTTATTCTGATTACATGTCCTCTTGGAACCGTTTTCACGATCAAGGGTTACCTCCCATCTCAAAATTGGCCAACAAATTGTCAGATTCCGAAGTATCAGATGTTGATGGCAAACATTTGGCATGTGCATTATGGGAGATTATCATGATTTGTATTTAAAAACGGACGGCCTTTTGTTGACAGACGTCTTTGAAAACTTTCGAGACATATGTTTGAAGTCGTGTCACTTGGACCCCACTCATTTTTACACTTCCCCAGGTCGGGCTTGGGAGGATATGTTGAAGATGACCAAGGTCAAGTTTCAATTATTTAATTATTATTCCAAAATACTGTTTTAAAGATTGAGATCGTAACGTAACGATGTTGTGACATTTTTGCAAAGCGCTTTGAGGAAAATATAATATATCATTTACACTGAAAATAGTTATGATAGATGATATACGTTGATAAAGAAATTATGTTCTTGGTAATTGTCATATGGATTTTTAGTTGACAGTCACAGCCCCCTTCGCCACACGATCACAGACCCCTACGCCACATCGGGTTTTCGATCAAATACTCCTCAATTCACACATGTGAGTTGGTTTTCTTTTATAAATGTAGATTCTCTTTTCACATGGAATGATTTTGGACGAAAAAAACTTGGAAGTTCTGCAGTAGGATTCGAAATTTTTAATAAAATACCCTGTAAAAAATACGTGCCGCCTACCCAACCTACATATTGTTGAAGTGTTTTAGCTTTTACAGAGATATCTCAACTCTTATGTTACTAAAGGTAGTTTATCAATAATCACTGTCTTCCGTGCGATACTTTTGGTTATCAAAATCGATTTTAAATAAACATAACAGGTCTTTGAATACTCGATGACCTACTTTCACCGCTTCAAAATCACGGCCCCCGTGTTACACCGATCACGGCTCCCTTAACATTTAATAATTGCGTTAAATATATAAAACTAGACAAGAAGTTTACGAACGGGTGTCCTCAAATTTATTTCAAAATTAAATTTGTTGAGGTGGCAGGGGATAGTTTCGAAGGAAAGACTCGGTCAAAATTTTGAAATAAAGGGAGAGCCTGGGGTTTGGCTGGTTATTTGAGGGGTATAAATTGCTAGAATATTTATTGCATTCATTTTGTGGATAGAGGAGCTCATATCAATTTCATTGATATATGACACTTTAATACTGGTAGCACTTTTCATCAGATATGGAATGAAAATGCGAAACTGTGGCCAAAATTTTCACTTTCGGTTTTGTGCTTGAAAAGTAGGGTGGGTTCAGAACACGAAATGTCACTCGAAAAGAAGGTGATTGACCCCCCATCAATTGGTGATTATTTGCATGGGTATACATTAAGCTACCAATCCTATGGTAGTTTATGGCAGTTGCTCGGGACCGGAGCGTGGTTCTGGACCCGTGAAAATGTGAAAAAAGGGCAATTTATCAGAAACTTTTGAGACGTCCCTGGCTATTCTTTATAGTGCTATATGTAAGTTGTACTTGTTTTATTCTGAAATGTTTAAAAATTCTCAAGAGTCGGGACCATGTGTCCCCTGCATGCAAACCAATTTTAGCAACTTTAAAAACCCACTGAAAAATTAAATCTCATATATGAGCACCATCTGCCTCACATTTCCTCGACCAAAAAAACTATCCCCTGACACATGACGGTTTAAAATTATGAAATTATAGTGTACAGATTCAAAATATTCTATATTTTGTAAAAAAAAAAATACTGTACTTTTTTAATTATTTGACATCAAACTGATCATGTTGATTGCCTCTTGCTATCAATATATATATATATATATATATATATATATATATATATATATATATATATATATATAAATATATATATATATATATATATATCATTATTGCCGATAATTCCTTTAAAAGGAATACTTGCATATTGCCCTAACCATATGACCTGAAACACAGAAATGCGTATATTAACTTGACTGAAATATTTTCGCACGAGTTACTAAATCTTATGAAGAAAATCGAAGTTAACTTGTGTAATGTTAATATCACTTTTTTGATTCGATCATTGTTGCGTATCTAAAATCCCTCTATAAGTGAATAGTTTACTTAGTATAACTATGTTCAAACGATGAAAATATAAACCCTTTTTATAATATAAATGATGCATCAATTGCACATATTATAAAACTTGGTTGAATAAATAATCGTACGATTTAACATTTTTCTTACTGAAAGAAATGTTATGTCGTACAGAGATTCCTTTAGTAGACAAAAATCTCCTCCATTTATGACAACTATTCCTTTTAAAGGAATGATCGGCAATTTACGCTGGTATTCAGCAATTTATTGTATATTAAATGTCATCTACATTTTGAGAATTGAATGTGTAATATATTAACTCTTAAGGATATTAATTCTTCCTTATATAAAATCAAAGGCCGGAAGGGCCACAATGGCGTCGAGGTAAGTTAATTTGAAGAATAAAAACCTAAACAAATTTTAAAAAGTCAAAATAATCTCCACTATTACAAAAATGCATAATTTTTTTTATATGTGTTATTTATAGTTCTCCTTCATTGATCAAATGTACACTTAGGTACTGTAGATTAAAAAAAAATCCTTAAAACAAAGTATGATTCTGTAACTCTTAGTAATGTGTGTACTTAACATGAGATAAACTTTTCCTGTTGTTTTGCTAGAGATTAATTTTATAAAAATTGATTTGGGCGGTCAATTTAACAAAAATGAAATTTAATATAGATTTTATGCAGTCAACTAAAATTATAGAAATATCAAAATTAAGTGTGATTTTTTTTTCATATTTTCAAAAATCATTCTGATTTGGTTATTGACCATTCATTTAGAAATTGGTATCAATTATACTTACATTTTAAAAACAAATATAAAGACAAATACATTAGTCAACTTTCAAAAAAAAGTTTTTAATTATTTTTTTTATCACATAACTAATTAAATTACAATTCATTACAAACTGACTCACCTAATTCTTAAAAAGTTTTGAAAGAAAATTAAAATCTAAGTTTAGAAATATCTTAGGAGTTAACACATTTTTAGATTTTTTTTCTCTATTCATATAGAAATAAATATTAAAATTTTGATTGTGTTTAATTTTCTATATTGTATACTGCTGATAAACACTCTGTCTCTTATTATCAATTTGATTTAAAATTCACATGGGTCCAAATGACATGGGCCGAAAAGATCAGGGGTAGATAAAAGAAAGCATCCAATCACGTTGTTTACAAAGTGAAAGTAGGTCACTAGTTGGTTAAAATAACTTTTGGTTGTAGATATACTTATCGCTCGATGTAGGAAGTTTTATTGCTAAAAGATTAAACTTTTGTGCATTGTCAATATTCGATATGGATACAAAATAATCTGTTTTGCAGGCTGGTATATTTCATAACCAAGTTGAGTATGTAGGCCCAGCTATCGCATGTGTCTCTGTGCTAGTGTATTCATCCGCTAAAACCCAGACATATTGTTTACAATAAAATATTAACATTTTCAAAGACATCAACCATTTCGTATCTGCCAACTTGTTTTGTTGACGTACAGTTCTGCTCGAAATTGAAGTATATCAGCTATTTATCTTCAAACACATAAGAAAACTTTGCACTCATTTGAGTTGTTTGGCTCCTTAAAATCGGCAACTTCCGGACGTACGATCCCTAGATGGCTTTCGAGCTTCGCTCGACGCCATAAAAATGTAGCCTGCTAGATATTGTTGCTTTGAAATAGTTGTGGAAGGGCATGCTAGTGTAACCGGAACCAGTACGACAAGGGCAATAACTCTTGTCATCAAAGTATCTCTAAAGTCAAATACTGGCTCAGTTAAAAATCAACCCAGGTAAGGGGATTTCTGAACTATGGTCAACACTTGTAATAAAAACACCAGTAAGATTTAACACAATTTATTAATGTTTATAGAGTTGATTTAAGTCAAGGATAGCAACAAGAATTTTATAATAATAGACAAAAATATGGAAATTTACAAACAGAAGTACTCAAAGGGAAAATTAATCTGAAAACATGTATAATCTGAATTTATAATGAACTGATATTACAATGGATACTTGATAATTTAATTAAATTCTACAATTAATAAAAAAAATAAGAAAATGCAAAATTGCCAAATAATTGCCAAAAATAAAAATATGTTCCTACTGGGCCACCATAGAATCTTAAAATAGATTTAATAATAACAGACGAGGAACGATGAATAAGGAACGAGCTACATTTCTATAAATATCAAATTTCTCCTCTATGACAAATGAATGTAAAAATGACTAATATAATCCTCCTTATAAAAATAAGTTATCTACAACACCTTCAACCAGGACTGGGAAAGGGAAAACCTATCTAAACTTACACTCCAAACCTTAAGAAAAATCTGTATTATAAAAACAATGCTTTAAACCCTACAAAAATGAACTAAATCCTAACTTTACATAAATCATGCTTTATTATGCTAAACCTAACTTTAATCTATTCATAGCTGTAAAACCAAGAGGTTTAAGTGCCAAAAAATAGAAAGGGAGTCTTACCATAAGGTAATCACTCCCCAACCCAAGTAAAGAAAACTGACCGAACACTCTCTTATATATACCTGTATTCTATTCACTAATTTAAACCAATGAAAACCACAGAAACTAGACTTAGCCAATCAGAGAACAGGTAACTTTATAACTTAGGCAAAAGTGACAACATGGATACTATTTCCTGTAGAAGTGTAACTATAAATAGGATAATTTTTAACTTGTTCAAAATATGAGAGTAGAAAGAATTAAATGATCAACAGTAAGTATTTGAACCTTAAGAATGACAATAAACTGTTTAAACTGTAAAAACTTTAAGAAAAATGCCAACTGTATATTGAAAATAAACAAATTTGTTACATTCCTCCCCCCTTTAAATAAAAAAAATCACAAATTTTGTTTAATTACATAATGAATAATGTCAAAAGTGATGAGGCTTCATGTCCCTAGCGCTATATCATCTTGGGAGATTAAAGAGTGGTGTAGTAGAGGCTGATGCTCGACGTCTGGCTTCTGCTGCCCTGTCCCTGGCGTCCGTATGTATAGTAGGCAAGGGCATAACTATCTGTCCAGGATCACAGTATCTTGGGTTTTTAATGTTTCGGCACAAAATACACCCCTGAACTCCTGGGTGTTTCTTTTCCCAATGTTTACGGATGGGCGTAATTTTAAAAGCTCTGAAGGAGCATCCTTCCTTTGAACAATAATACACAGGCACCAATTCCTTATGGTACTTAATAAAGTGGGCCCTATAGGATCCTATCTTGTGAAATACGTGCTCCTCAGATGGACAGCTAGGGATGGAACACGCTTGTCCATCTGAGGGCCACTCCCTAGGAAAAGATTTTCCAAATAGCTCCTCTATCTCCTCTTGCTCAACTGATAATTCTAAAACATCGGCCATCCTAGCTGAAAATAAAAGAATAATAGGACAACCCAGATTAATGATAGAATTGCAAGCATTTCTCAATTGTAAATAACCTACTCCGAAATAACTGATGATAAAATCTTAAATTCTAAGACTTTATTGTTAACTGTACTATATAAAGGGTAATTCAATAGCTATCTATTCAAAGTATGTTTTCTCCTATAGAAAAACATCTAAAATAAAAGATGCCTAAATGCATCTATCCCTATAGATAAACTATATGAAAACCCCAGGGTTGTTTCTAGTTCAGTACAAGGGAGATAAACTAAGGATCATCTACGGAAAGCATTAATCTAAGAATGCTAAACTCTTAATGATTCGTATCTATGTATTACTGATACTAGATATTCAAAATATCTATCATGTACTGTTTTGACTTCTAGATAATTTTATTAGAAGATACCATCATGTCTTAATAATTAAAACACATAACAATCCTTTATCCAATAAAGTTCAAATACAGTATATCCTGAAGGTTAATGTCAAGAGCAAGAAATAAAACAACTCAGAAACACAAACAAAACAACCAGCAATCTAGATGTGACTAGTAATTTATAATTAAACTTTAATTTTACCTCTATGTATCAGTTATGTTATTCTATCCTGACATACTAAACAAAAATGTAATCAACTCTATAATTATTTAATGAATAATAAAGAAAAATATAAAAACAGACTATGTACATAAGGCATAAAAATAATAAAATATGCTAGATACTGGTTCAAGGTGAGTAGACAACTGGAGGTTTAATTCTTCTACCCCATATTGACTGTCTGAAAGGTACCTTTATGGTATTAAACCCAGCTAATAGTTCTAAATAAATAACATGTGACTCACAAGCGTTTTTATCCAATAAACATCTAGTAGCATCACTCGAATCTTCATTTACTCCACCCCAACCAAACTTTGAACAATAACTTTTAAAAACAAAATTTGCCATTACACACCTATTTGTAAAGCAGTAATCCTGTTCCTCCAGTCAAGCAGTAATCCTGTTCCTCCAGTCAAGGACCTTGTGGTCATACTCCTGTCTGAATGTATCAATGGAATCACGTGTTGCTGAAATCCCATGGCACCATCCCAGTTTGCTAAATGCATCAAACACCTAGAAAAAAAAATATACAATATTTGAAATAAAATTTCTCTTGCCTAGTGTATTAAAGATTATGAATGCAATAAAAATTTTAAACAATTACAATCAGCGTATTTTTCTTTTACAACCACCTAGCCACATGACCAGTGAATTCATCTTTTGAATCACAGCACCACTTACTTTTTTATTGTGCATTATCATACTCAGTATGGTGCCTACGAGTGGGACTAAGGATATGTATCTCCACTTTTTAGATACACTGGCATGATACTGCATCCTAGTTAGGGAGGCAATGATGATATCCACCAGTAATAGACAAAGGTTCCACATTTGATCCATATATTGTGCCAAAGAAATACCATCACATTTTCAAAGTAAAGATACATAAATTCATAATCAACTTATGTTATTGCATAGTATCTTAAAACAAATATTATCGGAGAAATATTTGCAAACATGCTTCTTGATAAGTTTGTGATTAAAGATGATACAAAATACTCGGTTTACATTGGGGTTTTTTATCATTAAGTATAGCCTACCTCTAATGAAACTGGTCTGGATTTAAACAGCTCCTTTGAACAAGTCATCACGGATTTTCATTAAATGTATACCAAATGTTTATACCACTAATACTTTGGTCAAGTTCGAAAATCAGCATTGGTCGATACTTTTTGTTGGAGTAATGGGACTTTGACCACAATAATGACTCCGTTTTATCCCAAAATTGACCTTGTAAGCGATCTCATGCCTACAAATTTTGACGGGTTTACATGAAATTTATACCAAATGTTTATACCACTAATACCTTGGTCAAGTTCCTAAATCAGCCTTGGTCGATACTAGTATACTGCTTGACCGGCGGGGGACCCAGGAATTCTATTCTTGTTTGACTCGAACCTGGAGTTGAAATTTTCTGACTTAGGTTCCTGGGACCCGCACTTTCCGCAGTCTCTCCTCAACATCTGCGTATGCTTGTTTCTTCTCGGGAAGTGATGACAATAAATTCGTGCATTTATAACATAGAAAAGTATTTCTTTCCGGGGTCACAGCTATGTTGAAGTGGTCTTGCTAGACACCAGCCACACTATTAAAATAAAATTTATTATTCATTCAACTTATGTTAACAAAAACTAATCCAGTTCATGAACAAAAGATGACTTGCTGAAAATTTACATGGTGAGGCCTAATATACATGGTATAACCTTGTTTGGTTTTAGTCCATGTAAATAACTTAAATATAGATATATACATACACATGTATATACACTCTCGTGCTAAAAGTATGTCAATTGTATCTTTTTTGGTATGTATGTCAACGAAAACAAGACATTTTTGAAAAGGTTTTATATTTATTTTTTGTCAATGCAAATTTGCACTTTCTGACATACATTGAAATAGCTCTTTTGACAACTTATTTGTTAAATTTGATATTTCATACACAATATGAAGATGTTTTGTAAGAGCTCTTAAACAGCTGTTAAAAAATATTCGTGTTGTGTTTGTTCTTTTTATGATATAGCACTTAAAAACTCTTAAAATTCTATATTAATTTTGATTATAAACAATCAACATTATACATCGTCGAAGTTATCTGTTAGCCTTCATTTCAGCAGCTTATACAAAATGACTGAGGATTTTTCTTACGCTTTGACATAATGCTGAAAATATATATTGAATATCTTCTATTTATCAAACCAGTTACCATACCTAATACCCTTTTTTGTTTTAGCGTTAATGGAAGTTCGTTGGAACCCTTTAGCTTTCCTCGAAAACTCCCCTCCACAACATCCACATGTTGCATCCATCGTTTATGGCGCCCTTATTTTTTAACCGGGTTTTCCAACAGAAAAATCCGGTTATTAAAATGGTGAAAATGGCGGGCAGGCGGCTGCCAAAAGGGTACCCTCATTGTACGGATAACTCCTCCTACAGTTTTCAAGATAGGAAGTTGTTCTTTTGCAGATCAATTGAACATATATCAGAGGGGTGCATATTGCTAGGATTTTGAATTCCGATAAAAGATTCGAAAAAATACCAGCTTTTGAACTTAGTCATTTTTTGGCAAAATATTGCATATAGGGTACCCTCATTGTACGGATAAATCCTCCTACAGTTTATAAGATAGAAAGTTGTTATTTTGCAGATCAATTGTACATATATCGGAGGTGTGCATATTGGTAGGATTTTGATTTCCGATAATTAATCGAAAATATACCAGCTTTTGAACTTAGTCTTTTTTTTTTGGCAAAATGTTGCATATTGGGTACTCCATTTCACTGTATACGGGTTGAAATGGATTATGGACACAATTCACATAAAAGAAAACCCGGTTAGCTGTCACATTGACAGCTTTTCACTTGTTTTATTGTTTAGTTGTGAGTTATAATATTTGATACGATTCGCAAGTATTTAAAATCGAGCTGAAAATGCTGTCTCCAGTTGGATACGCCGAGATTTCCAGTTTTCGTAATGGCGCCGGTTTTGAAGGTTTCCTGACAGGTAAATGTCAAAATCGTTAAAAAAGCCAAAAAAAGGTCAAATATTTCGGAGAAGCTCGTGACTTGCACTCCAACCTTTGTTTTCAGACAGCCGAGTAGCAGGGCCTCGCTGAGGTTGCTTGATTGGTTGCTACAGTTTTCACATCACTTGATTTGATCTTACAAGCAAGGGCTTGTTGCCGCTTAGAAATGGCCAAATTCATTTCATGGCTACTACAGTGATAGTTTACTGCTGTTTCTTGCAGTAGCGTAGTCAGGGATGGTACATTTACAACTAGAGACGAGCTCGTTGCAAGCAACGATTAGGTTTTCCGTCGTAGCTGCGTCATACATGTACTTGTGACGTATTACAAAAAATTTATAGCTGACCATAGTACAATATTAGATGTACAAACACTGAGAAACAAAGTATTTTATTACCTAATCAAACGGATTTTTTGTTTTATTACCAATTAAATATTTGCGTCTATTTTGAACTGCCGGTCAATAGACTGCGATCTATTAGACTGCGATCTATTGGACCGCCGGTCAATAGATTGCAATCTATTGGACCGGCAACATACTTCAGAACGCGGGTATGTTAATGTTACATCCTTTCGATAGTTCCCAGGGAATGTATATTCCTTTACATAGACGTTGTTTTTAGTACTTGGTGAAACCAAATTCAATGTTATCAAAATGGAGTATCAAATAATCAACAGCTTTAAAGCCTCAAATAAGGTAAAAGACTATTTAAAATCTAATGGGTTTAAGCCCCCCTTCTTTTGTTTAAACTACTATTAAATTGAGATGTTGTAATGCATGCAACAGGTTCTGTGCATGTAAAAGATGTAAAAAAATATCTTAATATATTGCATATATTGCGAAAACCATCTGCAATATGCAAATTGTAAACCCCGACAACTAAAAAAGGAATTAGGTAATAAAACAATTATTTAATACTTGAACAGTCAATAGACCAGAATTTTTTTCCCTTGGTGCAGGGAACAGCTCAGAATGATCTATTGCCCTCGGCCGTTGGTCTCGGGCAATAGATCATACTGAGCTGTTCCCTGCACCAAGGGAAAAATATTCTGGTCTATTTACTGCTCAAGCATTAAATAATTGTATAATATTTCTGTGACCGCGTAGATTTTACGGTTCTAGAGAATTCGTCTGGATCTGCATCGGTCGTTGCAGTACGAACCGGGTGAGGGAATGTTGGCGTAAAGTGTATAAGGTTGTGGCGCGCTGTGGGCTGTAAGCTAAAACGAAGGGTAGGTTTGCCGTATTCCCGAAGGTCCACCAGTATACAGTTCCACACAAATAAACAGGCAATTGATGCAGGATTCCACATTAATTGAACGAGACTCAACGATGGCAACATTATAACAATTTAACAGACAGACATGTTACAAACAAGTCGGATATGACCAGTAGTGGCCTCCGGACTCAAGACTCTGGGAGAGTCGGACGTGGCCGGGGTTGGCCGCCGTATTCCAGACTGCGCATTGACAATTGTACATAACTATTTATAAGAATCTTTACAATGAGTATAAATTGACAGGTAATGATATAAGTAAGCTGAGTGAAAGGTTCACAGATATAAAATAATTAAATAAACTCAATGAGTCTTTGATGTCCAAGAAATGAAAATCTGATAATTGCACAATGTTGTTTTAAGAGATAAACAGTCCTTGAGACATGAAATCACATATAAAGTCTGAAAAGTGTCAATCACTAAATAAAAAGTAACTGTGAGAAAAAATTATACGAAACAGATGTTGAATTTTACAAGTAAAGTAAAAAAAATTATAATTGAACAGTGCATTTTTCACGATGATACTACATGTTTATAAGCAAATACAGATCTTAACGCGTTGTCTCTAGCTTGCTTCGAAAGAGTGGGGCTATGGTTATGCCCGGTACGAAGGTAAAAAGACCATTGGCAAACGTTTTACACGCATTTTTATCGAACGCAAGCGCCAATGAATCTCTTAGTATATATGCGGATATCCTGGAAATTTTACAGGGGGTTTTGAAGAATAATTTTGTATTTCGAGGAGGGGAAACATGCGCGGATCAGAAAATTTTTCCGGGTGGGGGTTGAAAAGTCAGACGGTTTTTAACCGGGTTTTCCAACGGAAAAATCCGGTTATTAAAATGGTGAAAAAGGCGGGCGGGCGGGCGGGCGGATGGCGGGCGGGCGGGCGGGCGGCTGCCAAAAGGGTACCCTCATTGTACGGATAACTCCTCCTACAGTTTTCAAGATAGGAAGTTTTTCTTTTACAGATCAATTGTCCATATATCAGAGGTGTGCATATTGCTAGGATTTTGATTTCTGATAATTTATCGAAAAAATACCAGCTTTTGAACTTAGTCATTTTTTGGCAAAATATTGCATATAGGGTACCCTCATTGTACGGATAACTCCTCCTACAGTTTTCAAGATAGGAAGTTGTTCTTTTGCAGATCAATTGTACATATATCAGAGGTGTGCATATTGCTAGGATTTTGATTTCCGATAATTTATCGAAAAAATACTAGCTTTTGAACTTAGTCATTTTTTGGCAAAATATTGCATATAGGGTACCCTCATTGTACGGATAACTCCTCCTACAGTTTTCAAGATAGGAAGTTGTTGTTTTCCAGATCAAATGTACATATATCAGAGATGTGCATATTGCTAGGATTTTGATTTGTGATAATTTATGAAAGAAATACCAGCTGTTGAACTTAGTCATTTTCTCGCAGAATAATGCATACAGGGTACCCCTATTGTACGGATAACTTCTCCTACAGTTTTCAAGATAGGAAGTTGTTGTTTTGCAGATTAATTGTACATATATAGGAGGAGTGCATATTGCTAGGATTTTGATCTGTGATAATTAATGAGAAAAATATTAGCTGTTGAACTTAGTCATTTTCTCGTACAATATTGCATATAGGGTACCCCTATTGTACGGATAACTCCTCCTACAGTTTTCAAGATAGGAAGTTGTTGTTTTGCAGATCAATTGTACATATATACGAGGTGTGCATATTGCTAGGATTTTGATTTGTGATAATTTATGAAAAAAATATTAGCTGTTGAACTTAGTCATTTTCTTGTAGAATATTGCATATAGGGTACCCCTATTGTACAGATAACTCCTCTTACAGTTTTCAAGATAGGAAGTTGTTGTTTTGCAGATTAATTGTACATATATAGGAGGAGTGCATATTGCTTGGATTTTGATTTCTGATTATTTATAAAAAAAAAAAAAAAAAACCCAGCTGTTGAACTTAATCATTTTCTTGCAGAATATTGCATGTAAAGTACCCCTATTGTATGGTAACTCCTCCTACAGTTTACAAGATAGAGTTTTGAGTAGTTTTATTGTACATATATGTTATATGTATAAATTACTTGTAGTTTGTTTTTGTGAAAATGAAGAAAAATATCAGCCATTGAATATATTTCTTATTCCTCATTATATTGCACACTTGGTGCTTCAATAATCTTGATAACTCCTCCTGCGGTTTCTAAGATCAAAAGATATTTTGTGTAGACAGGCATAGTGATATTCGTCTTGCTTTGAAAGTTTGATAAAAAACCAAATTTTGACTACGATTATTTCTGGTCGGGATCGGCCTCAAGTAATGTTTATCACACGAGATCATTTAAACGTTTGCCTTGGCCTAAGATGGTCTAAGCTTCTTGATGATCAAGACAATCAATTCAACTGCTCGCCATGCATCCTGCTGCTGCATTTTCCCAGGAGATGACCAGAATGTATAAATGGTATTTAGCGTTGCGCTACATTTTGATGTGTGAGTAATTTAATTATGTAGATGTTTATTACGTCTGTAAATCAGAGTAAAAGGTAATTAAAGCTGGATCGTGTCTTCGAGGAGGTTGTTTTGAGGTTGTGCAGATCGTGTTTGCATTAAATTCAACAGTAATGATTAATTAAATAAAATACAATTGATATAATACAATATAATAGATAAATATCAATCTGGGTAAATAAAATATTCGGTGTTGAAAAGAAGAAATTTCTGAAGAGGAAGAATTTTCTGAAAAGTGATTAACACATCAGTATTATGGTGAGTACAATTTAAAATCATGCATGCATCAGCTTTCTGCACCATGCATATATCAGAACTTCAAATGCCACCAAGTAAAATTTGAGTCTGTTTTTTTTATAATTACTCAATACATGCATTTGAATTTACACAAAAAATTTCAGCTTGGATTAGCAATGTAATTTAACAAAGTGATTAGCATTAGTAAGGTTAAGTAATTCCATTTTTTCCCAGTCTCAAGTTTTGCTAACATTAGTGTGATGCTTAGCATAGAATGTCATTGTTTTCAATTAATGTCTGCATTTTAACCATTGAACATGATGAAAAGGAAATTATTTGCATATTTATATTAAACATTTTTTGCAGAAACAATATAACTATAAAAACAAGTATTGCATTTTCATTGCTATGCATGACACTGCATGGTTATATCTTTTTATGTAGTCAAAATTTCACAATTCCTAAACTGCATCAAAAGATCCTCCCAGTGGTGGTGGCGGTAACATTTACTCACCAAGTCTCCATGCTCATTCTTGTAAATTATCAATGCATATCTATAATTTAATATAATAGTAGTGACCTCTTTTTTGTTGTTGCTTTTAATGGAACATTAGTTAGTGAGTAGATGGCTAAAATAACCATGCACTTTTGTGTTGTATGTGTGTTTGTATGTGTTTAATATATAATTATGTGTTTTTATATATATATATATATATATATATATATATATATATATATATAATATAATATAATATATATAATTAAGTGAGTTAAAAAGGAGAAATTGAGAGAATCTTTGACCTTCAATGCTTACAGCTAATTTTTTGAAAATTTCATAATTCTCTGAAGAGCTAATACAAAATAGTAAAGATTCTTTTAATTTTGACTAGCATATTAAGTATACTCTGCTGCACTTATAATTACTTTAGAATCATCACTGTTATTAGGGGACCAATGTTTGGGGCTTTTGTGGGAATCCCTTGCCCATGAATTTACATCCTCACAAACATATATACAAGCATTAGTTTAATAATCATTAAGATTACCCCAAACTTGCCACCAACGAAATTACCTCCTCACCAGAAAAATGTTGGCTACTTACGAACATTGACCCACATGTAAAAAATGATTCCAAAGTACCGTATATTAAATCACATGTAGTTGGTATCTCTTTGCTTTTGAAACACTGTCATCTAAGAATCTCTTTTTCAATTTAGGTTTTCTTTGCAGATTCATGATGGAAAAAAATTTAACAGCCATAATTAATGTGGCGGAGAATATTGTTGCCAAAACTTATCAAATAAAAGGTTGCTTGATCAATGCAAAATTACAAAAACAGCAAGATGATATGGTGAAAAAGACCCTGGATGAAATTTTACAGATGGCAGAACTAATTTCAACTCATGGAAAGACAAGCAAAGAACAATTATCTAAAACTGAAAAATTGGCTAGAGATGGAAAGCTGGAGCTGGCAAGGTTGAAAAAGGAGAATTTTAAGCTTAAAAGAAAGGTTGATGACTATGAGGCAGAAGTGACGGATGAATCCTTTAACAGTCTACCCTCCTCACAGGAACTTCTACCTTCCTCACAGGAACTTCTACCTTCCTCACAGGAAGATACTTCAGCCAAGAAGCAAAAGATTTCTGATACTGATATGGAGAAAACGTTTGTCCCTACTGATGAAGAAAAGAAATAGGAGCCTCGGAAAAAAAACCATTGAAAAAAAAATGACAGTAATATTCAAAAGCTGTCATTGACTGTTCATCTACTTAATCTTTATGTTCTTTAAAAACATGTGTAAATTATACACATTCAGTTATCATGTTCATTTATTGTCATAAACCAAATTTACAAATTATGTGTTTTCTTTTTACTGGTATCTAATTAAAGTAGAGTAAAATTCTACTGTGTAAATTATAAACATGTCTTTTGGTTGTCACTATTGATCATAACACTTTTATATGTTTTGATTTATTCAATAAATTTATTGTTTTAGATTGATGAAAGAATAATTTCATGCCATGCCAAAGAAAGTTAGAACTAGTGGTGACAGACAGCATAGACAGAAAGAGAAAGAAAGACAGAGAGAAAAGGTGTCAATAATGAAGGAAATAGTAATGAATACCGTACTAATTCTGAAAAAAAAATCATTTTACAGCCTCCAATGAATAAAATCCATAGTGTGTTACGGAATCTGGTTTGCATCAACACAAGAAATAACTCGACAATAATGACAAATGTCATTTTCTTAATATATACATGTATCTCATAGGTATGGGTGTTTTTTTCTTCACAGGACTGAAACTTCAAAGGAAGATGAAGCACCTCAATTGAAAAATCTTGCAAAGAAACAGAATGTACAACAATCATCAGAAAATGAACAACCTAACAGAAACTCAAAACAAAATACTACAGACAGAGCTGCAGTTATTGATAAAAGAAAGGGCAAATCAACACACCATTCAAGTGAGCCTGAAATTCTTCCAAAGAAACAAAAGGTTCAGGAATTGTCAGAGAATAAAAAACTAAAGAGAAACCCAGAAAAAAATACTACAGACACTGCTACAGTTAATAATGAAACAAAGCGCAAATTATCACATTCTTCAAATGAACTTGAAAGTTTTCCAAAGAAGCAAAAGTTACAACTGTCAGAAAGTGAAAAACTAAAGAGAAATCAAGATTCTAATGATTGGCTTACAAACTACTTTGATGATCAAAGAAAGAGACAAAAAAAGAAAAAAGAACACCTTTAAAAGCAGCAGCTTAACAACATTTCCCGCCGTAAACGAAGACAAATGCCAGAATATAGACACAATGAAAACCTTAAAAGAAATATTTCAAGAAGAGAAAGGCGAAGTAATGAACTATCAGAATGTGAAAACATGAGTAGAAACTTGACTCGAGCCAAAAGACGCTCTATACCTGAGGTTAAACTACAGGAAAACACCAATAGAAGCTTGACTCGAGCCAAAAGACGTTCTATACCTGAGGTTAAACTACAGGAAAACACCAATAGAAATTTGACTCGAACCAAAACACGCTCTATACCTGAGATTAAACTACAGGAAAACACCAATAGAAACCTGACTCGAGCCAAAAGATGTTCTATACCTGAGATTAAACTACAGGAAAACACCAATAGAAGCTTGACTCGAGCCAAAAGGCGTTCTATACCTGAGATTAAAGTACAGGAAAACACCAATAGAAACTTGACTCGAGCCAAAAGGCGCTCTATACCTGAGATTAAACTACAGGAAAACACCAATAGAAACTTGACTCGAGCCAAAAGGCGTTCTATACCTGAGATTAAACTACAGGAAAACACCAATAGAAGCTTGACTCGAGCCAAAAGGCGTTCTATACCTGAGATTAAACTACAGGAAAACACCAATAGAAGCTTGACTCGAGCCAAAAGACGCTCTATACCTGAGATTAAACTACAGGAAAACACCAATAGAAACTTTACTCGAATCAAGAGACGCAAGATAAATGAGGTGAAAGAAAATGAAAATAAGAAAAGGAAAGAGTGGAGGCATAAGAGTAAAAGAAAAGAAAACAAATCAATCCACAGCAAATACTCCAAGCGAAGAAAGCCGAATAATATTGAAACTCAGATACAAATATTTCGTGACCTATTAAAACGAGGCGATGACTATGTTTGCTCGTGTTGTAAGCAAACATTTTACCAGCATAGTATTTACTTAGTAACAATACCTGCATATTTGAAGAAAGGCATACCTGAGCAATTTCTGAATCAGACTCTTACAGGAACAAAAAGTGTAGGTAATAGTGAATGGATTTGCAAGACATGCTATAAATACATTATGGAGAAGAAAATCCCATAAATGGCTTTCTGCAACGGATTCAAGTATGAAGAGTTACCAGATAATTTAACTGAATTAAATCCAACTCAGACAGAAGAGAGATGTGTAGCTCTGAGGATCCCATTCATGCAGCTTAAGCAACTTGGAGCAGGAAAACAACTAGGTATCTATGGCAACACAGTAAATGTTCCTATGGATCCAACAGATGTTATTTCAATGCTTCCAAGAAGATTTGAAAACACTGCAACTATCCATTTGTTGTTTAAAAGAAGACTTCAGTATAAATCATCAATGCTTCATGAGACTGTTAGACCAAAAGTGATTTATGACCTAGCTAAGTATTTGATTGACAATAGTGTCCTTTACAAACAGGAAGGTATAAAATTGGACACAAACTGGTTGTCGGAAATTGAAAATGATATCGATTTTGCATCAAAAGAGGATTTAGATACAGTTCAGAACATGCAAAATGATAAGTCAGTGACTGCATGTCAAAGTCATTCAGAAATTATTACAGATAAAGAGAATGATGATGATGACAGATGGTGTGAAGAAACTGCAGAAGAAACCTCTGGATCTGGTAATAAAGACACTTTATTACAAAACATTGATTTTACAGATGATGGCCGTCATGCTTTACAAATAGCACCTGGTGAAAAGAACCACCCCATCAGTTTATACCTTGATCAATATTCTGAAGAAAAGGCTTTTCCTGTATTGTTTGCTGGTCAAAAGAGAACAGAAAATGATGAGAGACAAATTCCAGTGACATTCAGTACAATTTGTAAAGTAGAGTTACGAAATGTCGGCAGAAGATTTGCAACTTGTGTATCTAACATCTTCTTCAAACTAAAGAAATTGCAGACTCTACAAGTCAAAGACATTGCAACAACAGCTTTAAGAAAAACAACAAATAATTCATATACTGCTGGGCAATTGAAATCTTCTGAGAATATCAACAATTTGTTGCACAATGATGAAGGCTTTACATTTTTGAAATCACTCAGATCATCACCGCCATATTATCAAAGCAAACAAAAAGAATTATTTGCAATGTTACGCCAGTTGGGTTTACCAACTTTTTTTTCAACTTTTTCTGCAGCTGAAACCCACTGGCTTGATTTGCTTGGAATATTAGCTAAGAAAATCCACAAACGTGAATTTACTTATCAAGAGATAGAAAATCTCAATTGGATTGAACGATGTGAACTGATTCAGAAAGATCCCACCACTTGTGCAAGACATTTTCATTATAGAACACAACTCTTCTTGAATAACATTTTAAAATCCGAAAACTGTCCTATAGGCAAAATTCAAGATTACTACATAAGAGTCGAATTCCAGCAGCGTGGATCCCCACACTTGCACTGTTTATTCTGGATGAAAGATTCTCCTACGTATGGATCTAGTCAGATTGATGACATACTCCAGTTCATTGATTCTCATATATCATGCTCTTCAGATGTATCAGAAGAGGACAAAAAGTTTGTGAAACTACAGAAACACCGACACTCTAAATCATGTAAAAAAAAAGCAAAAAGACTATGTCGCTTTGGTTTCCCAATACCTCCAATGACTGAAACGATGATTCTGGAGCCATTGCCAACAGATACAGAAAAATCAGATGTTGCGAAACATAAGGTCAATTATGACAAAATCACAAAAGTTCTAGAAACGCTTACAAGTGATGTTGAAATGGACTTTAATTCATTTCTAGATGAATGTAAAGTTGATTATACTGAGTATCTAAATGCTATTAGATCCTCGATATCAAAGAAAAAAGTTTTCTTAAAGAGAACAGTGAAAGATACTAGGATAAACTCTTTCAATTTAGATATACTTAGAATATGGCAAGCAAACACTGATATGCAATATGTGATTGATCCATATGCTGTATGTGTTTACATAGCAAGTTACATAATGAAATCACAGAGAGGCATGAGTATGTTGTTACAGAATGCTGTACAGGAAGTGAAACAGGGAAATTTGAGTATCAGAGAGAAACTAAGAGTAATTTCCAATAAATTCCTCAATCATTGCGAAATATCAGCACAAGAAGCAATTTATCTCCTATTGCAACTACCTCTAACACAGAGTTCAAGAGATGTGATATTCATTAATACATCCCCACCTGAAAAACGGATAGAAATACTGAAACCAGCCTCAGTACTCAAAGGTCTTCCAGACGACTCTACAGATATAACTTGCACAGGACTAATACAAAGGTACTCGGAACGACCCCCATCATTAGAGAATATGACACTTGCACATTTTGCATCTGATTTTGACAGATATACCTATAACAGAAAAGGTCTCAAAGAACCAGTAGAGGAGGTTGACATGATGGACAATAATATTGAAAATATAGTTGCAGGAACTGAAATCCCTTTACCAGATGGAAGTCGACTTGTGAAAAGAAGGACTTCAAAAATAATACGATATGTAAAATATAGTCTGAAAAAAGATCCGGAATTACATTACAGGGAACAGCTTATGTTATTCCATCCTTGGCGAGAAGAACTTTTACTGATGGGAACAAGTTCCTCATTTGAAGAACAGTATAAGAAGTTTGAAAATACAATTGTTGAAGTCAGACAAACCTTCAGTGCTTGTATCAGTGACTGTAATATGGATGAAATAATGGAAAATGTCAGTCAGGAGATTGTCAATGATGAAATGGATAACATAGCACCAACTGCACGTCAAACAGAAGAAGACAGTGAGGAAGCAAGAGAGGACAATATGTCATTGCTTCAACCACCAAATGAAACAAGTCGTAATTATGATATTGGACTAGACATTGGATGCCCTGGTAAAACCACCAATGAAATAGTCATTCAAAATAAACTTTCAGATATTGAATATAGAGAATTAGTACGTTCACTAAACAATGAACAAAAAACCTTCTTCTATTACATTTTACATTTAACAAAAACAACTAACAAGCCGTATCATGTTTTCCTGTCAGGAGGAGCTGGAGTCGGCAAAAGTCATGCCCTAAGAGCAGTGTATCAAGCAGTTATGCGCTTCTATGACACTGCAGGCGAAAACCCAGATGAACTTAAAGTTGTCATTGGTGCACCAACAGGCAAAGCAGCCTATAATATAAAGGGAAATACTTTACATTCAATATTCAGTATTCCAGCAAGTCATTCCTTGAAAACCTACATGCCTCTTGATCATAGCACACTGAACACGCTCAGATGTCGCTTTATAAAACTCAGACTGCTCATAATTGATGAAATTTCAATGGTGGGGATCCATATGTTTAACTTCATCAATAATAGGCTACAGGAAATATTTTGTACCAAAGAAGCATTTGGTGGGATCTCCTTGCTTCTAGTTGGTGATTTATTTCAGTTAAGACCAGTATTGGACCAATGGATATTTACCAGTAGCTCTTCAGACTATGGACCTTTAATGCCTAATTTTTGGACAGAGCAACTCCAATTTTTTGAATTGAAAACGGTCATGCGGCAAAAAGATGATGCAGAATTTGCCCATTTACTTAACAGAGTGAGGGAAGGAGAACAAAATGATGCTGATATACAAACACTACTTCGAAGACTTGTAAATCCTTCAGAACATTTAGATCTGAGCAAGTTCATTCATTTGTATAGTTCGAATGCACTTGTAGATCAACACAATGAAACTGCCTTGGCGAACATAGATGGCCCAATGTATATTTCCGAAGCATCAGATTACACTTTGGGAGAAGCCTCTGCAAATGTCAAATCTACTGTATTGGAAATTGCTAAAAGTCAACCTCCACAAAAAACCCAAAATTTGCTGACAGAATTGCAACTTAAAGTTAGTGCTCATTACATGATGATACAAAATGTGGACATAAAAGATGGTTTAACAAATGGAGCATCTTGCCAACTCATGCATGTGGAGCTTTCTAACAATAAACCCATACTGCTCTGGGTTTTATTCTCTGACCAAGAAGACATTGGATCAGATGCCAGAAAGGAATACAGACACCTATATAAAAGCAACATTAACTGTACTTGGACGCCTGTGCATTTCCTTACCAGACAGTTTCAAGTTGGAAAGTATAAAACTGTACATGTTATGAGAAAACAGTTTCCATTAAAACCTGCAGCAGCATCTACTGTTCACAAATGTCAAGGAATTTCTCTGTCAAATGCAGTTATATCATTTAAGGGGCGTATCCAAAGCCACATGGTTTATGTAGCTTTGAGTCGAGTTACATCTTTGCAAGGACTCCATCTTTTAGATTTTGATCACAAGAAAATAACTATAGACAAGACAGTAAGCGCTGAAATATCCAGACTCCGAAGTGATTGTCAAATAGTTTATAAGCAGTTGCCTTCCACAAAGTCAAACATCTCAATTGTGTGCCACAATGCTAGATCACTTCACAAACATATTGATGAGTACAGAAATGATGCTCGCCTCCAACAAATAGATTTCATCTTTATACTGGAGACATGGGCTCAACGCTGTGATCCTTTGGAATATTACAGACTTCAGGGATTTCATTCTATTGAATTCTATTCCAATCAACAAACTCCTCATAGACCACATTGTGGAATATTTGTCTACATAAAAAATGACAAATCTATTGACAATTATCAGTTCATTCAGGCAAAGGGAATGGAAGGAATAAAGATTACTCTACAGAATGCAGATAAACCTTTGATAATTACATGTGTGTATTGCCATCCAACTGCTAATATTGACACCATATGTGAAAAACTTAACTCTATAATCTCACCTGTGAACACCAATATTTTGATTGGTGACTTCAATATTGACCAGTTGAAACAAACACTGCAGCTTAAAAAACTCCTTTCTACTACAAATAATCTTCAGCTTGAGTCAGTTCACTCTCAGGAGACAACAAACTACCATTCCTGCATTGATCACTCTTATATAACTAAGCACCACAATTATGAATATGGACTGTTAGAATGCTATTGGAGTGATCACAAATTACAGTACCTCTTTATTTAAGGTATGTACTAGGTATGTGCAATAAATGATAAAATAAGAAAATAAAATATTTCCTTTTTAATATAAATATTGAACTAGAGTGTTCAAAGGCATGCATGTGTTGAGAACCCCAACAGTTCCATCTAATGGCTATGGCACTTGCACGACAGCATCTTTAGGTCTCCTGTTTTAAAACACTAGGTTAAAGGTCATGATCTCACAAACCAAAGCCGCCGCCGCCGCCCCCCCCCCCCTCCCCCCCAAAAAAGAGTGGTGATACATGTACTATTTTACCCTTGTGTGTCTGTCATTCTGGCAAATGCTGTTCACACAAAAGAAAACCCGGTTTGCTGTCACATTGACAGCTTTCCTCTTGTTTGAGTTTGCCAAGGGATTTCCGAGGCATATTTGGTAAGTTTATAATGTACACGTAATTGAAAGAAATTTCGCTGGGGGGGGGGGGGGGGTCTGGAACCCTTCCCGTTCTAGATCCGCGCATGGAGAAGACCGGTGCCGGTAATTTTACTGTAATTTTAACCACTTTTATTTAATTATTCATGTTCATAATTATCAGAAAACCAATATTATCTTTCAAAGCAGTTAAAACTTAAAACTTAACATACGAACCATTTAGTCTCGGTGAGTATTGCGTCCGCGTACGAAAGAAATGGCAATTTTCAAGAAATGCGGATGGACAATCTGTGTCCTAGGTCGTCCATCCGATTCTCTTTCAGACTAAAAGCTACAGACCTGCAGTTAGAGATTGTTAAACTTTTATTGATTATGTCAATTAGTTTGTCTCAAAGAATCATTTTTTAAATCAATAAAGTTTTACCTTAAAAAAAAGAAAGAAATCGGGCACAATTTTCAATGTTAGCATTTTACAATTTTATGGTCTAATAAAATTTCAAGAAACAACTCTTCATTGCTTTATCCGAAATATTGCATGAAAAAAAATTACATCGCATTTTTTAAATTACTAAAGGATATTCAAAATTAACTTGGATTAACCGCTTACAAACAGGCATAAAGAGAGACTGAGAACCAATTTCTTCTCTTTTTTTTTTACATCAAAAGAAATTCAAAAATAAATCAATATATATTTTTTCTTTGTATGCGTTAATGAAAATGTAGATCAGCAAGGGGTTCTTTGTCGTGCAAGCACCTACTTAACAGATTGTTACACGGGTCTATAACGATGACAAATATCGAAAAGGCAATATTGTGGGTGATGGATGAATGTGTAGTTTGTCTTTGAAGTTTATTTTTGATACATGTAATTATATTTATCTGGATCGGTTATGTTTGTTGGTTTGTTTTGTTTATTAAAGATAGGAATAAAGAAATGAGTAATTTCCAGACACGTAGCATCGTTTTTGAAAGTGGGGGGGGGGGGGGCAAACTCATCTAACAAATTTTGACAAGCAAAAAAAGAAAAAAAGAAGAATTTTGAATTTTTCAACACTTCACCCATAATTTCATGATTTTCATACCATTTTTTTTACATGCTACCAAAATGGGGGGGGGGGGGCAACTCCATGATAATTCAATTTTTGTATGTAAATTTTAAAAAAAATAGCTGCTGCGAGAAAAAGTGGGGAGAGGACATCTTTATGTCATAAAACATGTGTAACTGATTTCATTCCACCCACAAGCTTGAAATAATTTTAATGAAAACAATATAAATAGACGTCATATTACCACTTGATTCTGCGCGTCTTTTTAATGAATTTATAAACAGCGGCAAATTCTAAAATGTATTTTTAAAGGTAATGTAAGCTGCAGTTGTGTAGACCTTGTATGAAAAATTTCGAATGGTAGTCAATTTTTCCGGGATACAGACCGAGCGTGTACATGTACTAATCCTTCTTCACAATGTAATTTTTGTATATATCTTCATTGTCATTGGTACATATATGCAGCTAAGGTAACTAAGAATGCTTCCAATAAAATACTAAGTTGAGTAATGCAAGCTTTTAAGAAAGCAATACTTATATTTGTTTAAAATATAACACCCCCAATACTTCGTCTTACATTCGCTATTTGTAGAACAAGCAGAACCAGTATCAGTCCGACCGGCCTCACCATATACATTGTTGAAATTTAATTGTCCTAGCATTGCATTGCTCTGCATGTACACAATTTCTTTTAAAAATTAAACACTTAAAGTGTTCATCTATATGGCTACACATAACGTGCACACGTGATTCAAAATAACCCAGACGGAAAACGGTAAAGAATTCAGTCATTGAGTCTACGTTTTATAGAACTTGTAAAAAAACACATTGCGAGTCTGAATGTTTGTTGATATGTCATTCTATCAATATACAGTTTGTTAATTATTTTCGATTGCTTAGGCTGCAGCGAATTTGATGAACATTGAACAACATTTTTTCCATGCCACTTTTTTCCATGGAATATAGCGAGTACAAGTATAAAGCATTTATAGAATTTATTTAATTACCTCTTTAGAATTGTGTATGGAATAGATAATTTATAAGTTGCTGCTGAAGGTTGTTTGGTATTTTCGTTCGTAGATATTTTGCAAGTAAAAAACGTGAAACGCGGGGCAAGTCATAATTAATATCCCTAATAATCGTAACTTAAACTAGCGGCTTAGGATTCAAATATTATCGTATACGAATATTACATTCACTTTTTAAAATCATCTCCACGATGATAATTATATTATGTCCATCGCTTTAAAAGAAATGTTCTATCGGGAGCAATCCCGCGTTCGCGTACATTTGTCATGTCAGTAATACACAGTGTGCTTTATAAGACGGCCGTGTATACGTATTGTAGAAAATTTGAGTTTAATTACCATGTATTGGAACCATTTTATTAACACATCTCCCAGTACTGAAACAATTCAAAGTAACACAGTGGGGCGTTAAAAGTGAACGTCCAGCTCTACAAGCACATGCACTGTCGTCTAGGCGACAGCCATGAATACAGCTAGCGACTCTCCTATCGATCGGTTACCTGAGTCTCGTAATGCATCTAAATATACACAGGGGCACAGTTATGAAACAAACAACAAAAATAAAGATAGAGAGGTTCATCTCTATGAAATGAAAATGTACATATGAATAAAAACATTTGGGAATTTTATGTGAAATTATTTTTGCGCGCTACATGTATCAGTTAGTGCATTACAAGAAGTCCTTTCATAACCTCATAAACGTGCGCACCCCCACAAAAATGGACCGAACTGACAACAATTGTTTCTGCAAATACTGACTATAAATTACGAAAACATTAAATTGAATATTATGGAAGGATTCAAAATTAATTTCTTTACAACTTTGCTTAAATAATGCATTAGAAATTTTTATTCCTTTTTAAGTTATTGACAAGAAACTTTGGACGCCTCTAACTCCCTAATTATAGGGGCCAGCCCCTTTTTCGGTATACCGAATGAAAGGTCTGGGTAAGACCAAGAAGTTTTAAAATACATGTTATAACAAATTTTTATCAGGTAGAAAACTAACACGGAAAATACGCGAATGTTTTTGATTTTTTTTCTTACCTTTGTTTCAACATCTATACCACCCCTTTTATTTGCATTTAAATAATAAATGAAATATATCTCGCACAAATTCAATGTATTAGCTTCCAAACCAGCCCATCTTTGAGACTCATCGTTATCGTTATAGCTAACCCCCCCCCCCCCCCCCTCCCCCCCTGGACAAAAGAAGTCGTTAAATTTTACTAAAAGGGGAATAACTCAAAACCGGATATGGATGTTCTTCAACTAAAATATGCAACGACAACATCACGCGGCATGTTATCAGTCCTGAAAATTTCAAAACAATCGGTGAACAAACGAGCGAGATATTAAGGATCAAAGTTGGCGTCAAGAAATAAAAAATAAGAAATTTGAAAATTTTTCAGAATAATAGTAAGGTTTTCCGCTGAGAGCGGAACACCTTAATAATGTTCTCTCCATTGGACTCGTCCTTATTTGAACTTTGGACTGTTGTAGGCTTAACAGGACGAAGTAAGGATGGCAGAACCATACCGGACTGATCGCATGAAGAGGTCATAGATGAGATGGTATTTCGGTACTCATCCATTTCTGTCAAAGCGGTTACTGTCATCAGCACCTCCCATGTTATCTTTATGGCAATCGTCAACAGGTACTACTCTTGAACAAAATAGGATGACCCTTTAAGAAATACCATTTCCGCAATTCCATGGTTTATTCTTTAATTGCTTCTCTTGTAGCGCGGGGCATATTTCAATCCTGCCATTGTTCTACCCTAGGCTTGTTTATTTATACTCTTAAAGTGGAATCGCCCAGAAATTGTACTTCTTTGTTAGGCCCATGTAGCAAATATGACCGTAACGGCTATATTTGTAACAATAAACATTCTTTCTTCCTAATATAATTTCAAAATTTTTTCAAAATAATTAGCAGTATACACTTTCCTAAACACTTAGACAGTCCTAAATTAAGTTACCAAGTGTCATATTTCAGTGTGTCGTAGAAGTCAGACTTAATGGTTCTCAGCTGGTCAAAAAGCTGTATAAATGTTGGTCGTGATGTCTGCCCTCCAAATCATTTCGAAAGAAATTAAGGATTAGGCTAAAATGTTTTGGGTTATGATCCAATAAATATGTAAGCGCGTTTACAGATTTCAATGTTATCAATTTTGACAGTTTCGGCGGTATTTTGGTTCAGGCCGCCATAGTCGATTAGAATTTCTATTTTAACGATTTCTTTTTGCAATCTATCGAAGCTATTATTCTTCTTTCTTAAATCGATCGTCCCCTTCATCAATAGAAACTTCATCAAAGGAGATCTTGATTTGGTTTTAAAATATGACGGCATCGGTCTTGGACTGCAAAGTCTGGTAACTTGCACCGGAATATTTCTTAAACCACTTCTTCATTTCTTCTCTTGCTAACTTTCCTGATGAACGATTGTTAACATTGACCACCAGGTTTGGAAATCCTCTTCGACATTTTCCATGTTCTTGATGTTACCTCGCTAAAATTGTTCCACAGTCGTGAATTAAAACTTTAATCTACTTTGCTGGGCTTGCACATGTCTGTTTGCTGCATACAGGCTTCCTCGCTCGCTTGAACTGTTCACAAATAGTTTGCCACCTACAAATACAACTTGCAATTTTTACACGTATTATTTTTAACCAAAAAAACTAACTAATTTAATAGATATCACCCTATCATTAGTATAATATTGATTAGAAATATTTATTTAAATGGTCCAATCCAATGACGTGGCAGTTCCGGAGACAATCCCTCCTTTTACGTTGGATTACCCATGTGATATTCATAAAAATTAATATTTTTGTCATATCTCCTTTTCATTGTTTCTGCAGTAATTTTCAGATTTGTTCTAGCGTATTCGTGCACACTTTTAATTTGCTCTGCATTTGAAATGCATAAACAAACTTTAAATGCGTTTGATTCTGATGTTGAACTTTACCAGATATTAAATCTACAGGCAGTTATTTGTTTTCCAAGCATGAAGGTGATACTTTTGTTTCCTCATGTACAGAAGATCTGTAAGACATCATCACAACCGATAAACAAGTGTCCCAATCTCGTTGCATGAATGACAAAACCAAACCGAAAACTATCTCAAAAATCCCTAAAACGAAATATAAAAATATGATCTGATATCATGTTTTGAACTGTTTAATTGGCTCGATCTGCCATCCGATTTAGGTTTAAATGGTGTTGTTCGGGTCTTTTCCATATTCAGCAATTCGAAAATGTCCGTAAACAGTCCCGATTTGAAATTTGTTCCTTGATCAGAATGAGTTTCTTTAGGGAAAGAAACACACTGATGAGTCGGACAAAAACCTTATGGTGTCCCTTGTCCCGGTGTTGAGTTATTCGTGCCATCTATTGTTCCAAATATCCGTGAGAGAAAAATAACTCATTTTCGACAGAAAGAAATTGATTGACACAAAGGCTTTGCAGTACATTGGCTATAACGTAATTAAGAAAACAGGATTCCTTCGACAGATGAATCTTAATAACCTAGTTTGATAACTTAAAATGGCACTAATTAATTTCACAACATTTTACCAAAAATACTGACAATTGGCTTAAGGCTTTTACTGCAAATACGCATAAAATGGATCCAATTATTGATGAAAGGGATATGGTCTTCTTTCCCTTCTTCTTGGTTGCAGATTTCTGACAGTGTTTTTTGTTACAGCAACAGTAACAAAACAGAGCCTCTTCGCTTATTCTGTACCAGCTGAAGTTTAGAACAGATAACAAGTTTTTGCTTTCATTGCCCATGAAGTTTGAAAAAATTGAAATCTTATGCCTTATAATGTCACCCATCACATGGACTGATGATGATTTTGTAACTGCTAGCTTTAAACAGCTTAAACCAATTCGGTATTTGGACTGCCTAAATAATTGCACTCTGTGCTGTCCTGAATATGGACTTTTTAAATATAACCCTTGCCTCGCCAGGTCCAAAAAACTCACAATAAACAGTTTACTTGTTTATTTAATGACGAGACATTAAAGGGTAAAAAACTGAAAAAACAAATAAAAACAACAATCACAATATGCTCATAACAAAATAGATGAATAAATTTCACAATAAATTTCGCAATTACAGATTTAGATTTGACAACATTTTGCATTCGAATTTTCTCTTCACCATGATCACAACGAAAAAATAGTAAACATTAGAAAATTTCACTGAAACATTTCTGAATTTAAGCAGAGCATACATTCACACAATATTATGATAAACTTACTCCATGGGGCCACAAAATCAAGTTGCAATTGAGCAATACATAGGACGACCGAGTCGTGAGCCACCAGGCTGACGTTGGCTAAACGTAAACAAAACATAAAACATGAAACCGTCCCGAAACGGCACAAAATGTTCCGGAAAGTGTCAGCACACTCCCCGCCTGACGCCAGTCACTACAAAATCACTTCATAATAACAAAAGTCTAACGGTGTGGCACTAAAAGAACTACTTCTGTAACTGGTCGTAGTAATGGACAAGCTGTCCGCCTCTGCTTGTGCGAACTTCTATCTTGCGGACCTTGCTGTCGTCATCAGGAAATGTTCGATTGATAACACCCATACTCCAATCGTTGCGATGAGCTTCTTTCTCTCGAAGAAGAACAACATAATCAATCCGTAGATTGTCCTTAGAATCTGTCCACTTTCGTCGTTGCTGGAGAAGTTGGAGATACTCATTGTGCCAGCGCTTCCAAAACTGCTGAGCAAGGACTTGTACCTGTTTCCAGCTAGACACATACATGTCTCTTACATCAAGTTCATGAAACGGTGGAAGATCAGCTTCTGTCTTCTGAGTTAGCAGCATATTCGGGGTAAGTATTAATGGATTGCTAGGGTCAGTGGAAACAGGAACCAATGGTCGGTTGTTGAGTATTGCTGTAACCTCTGCCATCAACGTTACAAGGACATCATGGGTAAGTTGGCGCTTAGGTTGCTTCAGGAGAATGGCATCTAAAATTCGTCTAGCAAGTCCAATAACTCTTTCCCATACACCACCCATATGGGAAGAGTATGGAGTGTTAAATATCCAACAGCAACCATTTTTGCTCAAGAACTTCCTGAGGGGTTGGTCCTCTACATTCACAGCATCAATACCCAATGCATCCGTGCTTCCGACAAAGTTTGTGCCCCTATCAGACCTAAACTCTGCAACTTTTCCCCGAATAGATATGAATCGGCGAAGGGCATTGATAAAGGCCGAGGACGACATATCTTCCACCACTTCAATATGGGAAGCTCTGGAAGAGAGGCATGTGAACATTATAGCCCACCGCTTGCTATTTGCACTTCCTCCACGCGTCTTCCGGGTCACTATCTCCCAGTGACCAAATATGTCAACACCCACATAGGTAAATGGTGGAGACTGTCTAACTCGGACAGATGGCAGGTCTGCCATTTTCTGTTGTTCTAATCGTCCACGCAACTTGCGGCATGTAACGCAGTTAAAGATGACAGAGGACACTAGCTTCTTGCAACCGAAAATCCAGTAACCCGCACTTCGTACTGCTCCTTCTGTATAGTGCCTTCCCTGATGATGTACCAAGTCATGATGATGGCTAATGAGGAGTCTACCTATGTGCGAACGAGGGATGATGCAGGGGTTCTTAAGGTTATGTTCTATGTCAGCAGCTTGCAGTCGTCCACCCACTCGCAGAATGGAATCATCATCTAGGTAAAGGTCGAGGTTCATAATAGAACTGTCCTTTGAAATGGTCCTTCCAGATTGAAGACATATTTCCTGATGAAAGGTCTCCTGCTGAATTGTCCGAACAATGAACACTTCTGCAAACCGACGGAAACTTGAGGAAAATCTATCACTCTCAACTCCATGCTTCTTCAATATTCTATATCTTAGTGCGCTCAAGGCATTGACCAATGAGTTCCATGTTGAAAATCTATCAAATCGTTCTACTCCAAATGGCTTCTTTGTAACAGTCTTTAAGCTTGATAGTTGTGGTCTTACATTACTATCATTCTCAGCATCCACTAAAGGAAACACTTCATTGCAGTCTTGAGTCTTAAGGAGACTGTCAGGTCCTTTAATCCACTTACTTCCTTGGAGATCTCTTGCAGCAATTGATCTTGATCCAATATCTGCTGGATTATTTTCTGACTGCACATAAGACCAATGATTGGCTGGAGCAACCTTAAGTATATTCTGTACTCTGTTAGACACATAGGTATAAAACCTTCTTGAAGTATTGTAAAGGTAACCTAACACTATGCGACTGTCGGAGTAGAACTGAGTATGGTCCACTTTGTGGTCTAAGTTGTCTGTCACAATGGTAGCAATTTCACTTGCAAGTACAGCTGCACAAAGTTCCAGGCGGGGAACTGTGTGTCCATGTGTAGGTGCCAACTTCGATTTTCCAAGCAAGAATCCAGTTTCTGCATGTTCCGTGTACAGTACTTTTAGATAGGCAACCGCAGAGATGGCCAACTCGGAGGCATCACAAAATACATGAACTTCTACTCTAGAAGAGTTTTGCAAACCTGAAGACGTGTAAGATCGAGGAACACTAATATGAGATAAATCTTGAAGTGAATCACACCAATTTCTCCATTCATTCTCAAACTCAGTAAGAGGACCATCCCAATCAGATGACAAATCCAAGGTCTTTCGAAACAGCATTTTTCCTCTGAGTGTCGCAGAACCGATAAATCCAAAGGGATCATAGAGACTGTTTAACGTGGACAGCATCCCACGTTTCGTGAAGGGTTTGGACTCCATAGTCACATCTACCTTAAAGGAATCCGCCTGTAAGTCCCAAGTAAGTCCTAGACTTTTCTGTAAGGGTGCCTCATCTAGTCTCAAGTCAATGCACTTCAAGTCCTTGGCTCTTACTTCTTCTTCAAATGCACTCATTACTTCTTGAGAATTGGAGGCTACTTTGTGTAATCTCAACTTCCCGCCTTCCATCAACGCCTTCTGAGTCTTCTTGATGAGCTCAACAGTTTGCTTCTCATGCGGCATTGACACCAACAAATCATCAACATAGAAGTTTCTCTGTACTATTCGAGGGCGTGTTACCGAAAACATGCACCGTCATTCTATATTCGATAAGTCTATCCGATGGGTCATTGTTCCTGTACCATAGGAAGCGCAAGTAATTTTGATGTTCTCTGGACACACGGAAACAATAAAACATTTGTTCAATGTCCGCCGTTAGTGCAGTTCTCTTCTTGCGAAAACGAAGAAGCACACCGAGTAGGTTATTGGTTAAGTCTGGTCCTGAGAGCAGCACCGAGTTCAACGAAATTCCCTCATACGAGGCAGAAGAGTCAAAGACCATTCTAATTTTGTTTGGCTTCTTTGGGTGGTAAATGGCAAATATTGGCAAATACCAACACTCATCGTCTGATTCTAAAGATGGGGCTACTTCGGCATGCCCTTTAGACAATATCCCTTCCATAAAGGTTAGGGCATGGTCCATTTTGGTAGGATTCTTCCTAAGATTGGTGTCGAGAGATCTGGCTCTCTTGATAGCTTGAGAATAATTGTTTGGAAGTCTGGGTCGTCCAGGCTTAAACGGCAGGGGAGCCGTCCATTCCCCTAAAGAGTTGCGATGGAACTTACTTTCCATGATTCCTAGGAATATATTATTTTCCTGTGAAGGCCCTGGCTTATCATCATTTGGTGTTCTTTCAAATATGGAAGACATATCATCTTCGTCAACAGGAGGAGCCTTAACTGTGAGTGAGCTGTTACAAGGCAACAAGATAGAAGGTCTCCCATCATTATGAAGGTATACCTTGTTAACTGATATTGTCGCAGGTAAATGAGCCCTGTTCAAGCATGTCTCACCTATGATTGTCCAACCTAGACTCAACTTCTGAGCATATGGAGCATCATGGCTGATTCTCTGATCGAGAACATGATGTGCTATGATCAAATCCCGTCCAATAAGAAGCAGTATCTTTGCTTGAGGGTCTAGCTCCGGAATGTGACAAGCAATGTTTGCAAGATGTGGGAATCGTTTAGCTATATCAGGTGTTACTATCTCATTACGATTATCCGGAACGGCGTCACACTCTATGACAGGCGGTAATTGATGAGTTGAACTGTCATCCAATGATGTAACTAAAAGGTTTTTGGCAACCCTGCTGGTCATGTTCCTGACACCAGAACATGTTTCTAATTTAAAGTTCTTTGTCTCAGTCTTGATTCCGAGCAAGTCAAACAATTCACTCTTTGCTAGGGAGCAATTACTTTGGTCGTCAATCAAGGCATATGTTCGCACAAAATTGTCTGGATTTTCTCTATCATACACCTTGACAAGAATTGTCTTGGAATATGATTTACCTCCAGGAATAACACCGCAAATCTGGGCGCACTTGTTGTTGACAGTTTTCTTGGTCTCTGAATTCTCCATTTGCTCCCCGCCTTGAGGTCTGCCATAATCAATGTGTAATGCTGAAGGATGTGAGTTACTAGCACATACATAACATGCCACTTTCTCATAACAGTTCTTAGAAAAATGTTCTGCTGAATTGCAACACTAGAAGCAAATTCCGTGTTTCACTAACACGTCTGTGCGTTCCTTTATGGGTTTTGTTGGCTAAACGTAAACAAAAAATAAAACATGAAACCGTCCCGAAACGGCACAAAATGTTCCGGAAAGTGTCAGCACACACTCCTTTTCCGACAGCAGTTTCATTGACGTGCAATGTTATCTAAAATGTTAATTTGCTTATGATATAACATGTGCAATGTTCAAGGTTTTATTGCATCCAAACCCCCGGAGAGGGTGAAAAATTACAAACAAACAATACAAAATGTAAACAGTATCTCAATATAAAACACACACAATAAAAATATGACAAGAGTGGGCTTCCAGTTTTGAATTTTAACAAATCTCAAAGAGCTATTCGATCGAAATCATTTCCATGAATTCATAAACGGACATTAAAATAGTTTATTCCTATCATGTTTATAAATGTATTAAAAATGCAATTATCAATCAATTGTTGCATGCAAAATTAACGACCAAAACAAAGGCAGGTAAAAACGCGCCAAATGCTCGATGACTCTATATGACAGTTAAAAAATTATATATGAGTAGGAAACGAGTGTTATGCATTGGTTACACATCGTCATAAATGAAAAGGCACAAAACTTACTTCATAGGTGGCTTTAAAGACAGTAAAATATGCTGGGTTCTGGAACCCACGTGGTTGGCACTGATGCCTTAGATCACCCGGAATACAGTCAATAAATGAAAAGTAAAAACCAACAAATCCGGAAAGAATAATTCCGGGACACTACACTCCCTTCCTGATTTTACAAAAAATCACCTCAATGAAATAATTCAAAATAAACTGACAACTAACAAGGCATTTCATATAAGGTGATGAGAAAATAATCATTCTTATTCATCAAACTCGAAAAATGAAAACACACAAGAGCAGTTTTATGTACAAATGTTAATTCAATCAGTGATCAACGGCACAAGTTCATGAACGGGACGAACGTAAGTGACCACTTTCTCTCCTCTACACAAACGGACCTCCACTTCTCGCACTCTTCCATCAGCTCCCGGAAAAGTCTGTTTGACCATGGCAGTCGGCCATGAGTTGCGTCCAGAATCGTACTCGCGTAACAGAACAATGTCACCTGTCTTTAGGTTAGGTTGGTCCGTCGCCCACTTTCTTCTGGTCTGAAGTCCCGTCAGGTACTCTTTCTGCCACTTTTTCCAGAATTCATCAGCCATCACCTGGACTCTCTGCCACTTTGACTTATATATGTCTTTGATACCAAACTGAGGAATGTCATCTGGTGGTGTTCCAACCTTTTGGGTCAAAAGACTGGATGGCGCTAATATGGATGGGTCATCAGGATCTGTGGATATTGCAGCAATTGGTCTGGAGTTCATGACAGCGCTGATTTTGGCCATGAGGGTAACAAGCACTTCATGAGTAAGATCTTTGATGTACTTTTTGCAAAGCAAGATCCCATCTAAAATCCTTCGCGCGATTCCGATCATCCGCTCCCACACGCCTCCGAAATGGGAAGCATGTGGTGGGTTGAAAATCCAAACACAGCCGTTTTCCGCTAAGAAGTTCTTGATGGAGGTATCTTCGGTCACAACATTCTTCATGCCCAACTCTTTGACTCCACCGATAAAATTGGTGCCACGATCTGATCTGAAGATCTTGACTGGTCCTCGAATGGCGATAAAGCGCCTCATTGCATTGATAAAACTTGAGGTGCTGAGTTCTTCCGAGATTTCAATGTGGACCGCCCTGCTGGTTAAACACGTGAAAAGTACAGCCCATCTTTTCTGCGTTACATGACTTCCTCTGGTTTTGCGTGCGGTTATGCTCCAAGGGCCGAATACATCTACTCCGACGTAGGTAAAAGGGGGTCCAGGACTTAAACGGTCTTCAGGAAGTTCGGCCATTTTAGGAGAGCAGAATGTACCACGCAGTTTCTTGCAGATGACACATTTCCCCAGAAGACTGTTGATTAACCTTTTCTCTCCTACAATCCAGAATCCCATGCTGTGAAGTTTCCCTCCAGTGAGGCGTCGACCTTGATGAAAGACCTGTTCATGACAAAGTAGAGCTAATAAGTTTGCTAAATGACTTCCTTTCGGTATCAAAATAGGGCAAGTTTCAATCTGTCGAAGTGATTTGGTTCCACGCTTCAATCTTCCTCCAACTCGGAGAAGTCCTCGGGAGTCTAAAAACGGTGACAAGGCCAAGATAGCGTTTCCTTTCTTAATTTCTCTCCCCTCCATAAGGCTCTCAACTTCCTCCGGGAAGAAATCTCTCTGGGCTGCCTTAATAATGAATTCTTCTGCTCTTTTGTAAGCTTCAGCACTCTTTGGGACTGAACAATAGTGCCATCCCACGCAGCTACTAGACTTGTTAAAGGACTGAGCAAGGTGCTGCAGTCGCGCAATAGCTCTGACCAGTCCGATCCAAGAGGAGAAATTCTTAAATCGCTCACACCAGGGGTGGTATACTTCATCCTTACAAGCGGTATGCAAGGTCTTCACAATAGGTCTCACCTCCTTATCTTGTTCCACATCAACCAATGGGAATCTGTCATTGGGATTTCCTGATTCACTGGGAATATACCTTTCATCTTTTGTGTTCCTAAGGAAATGGGGTCCACATAACCATCTGCTTTCTTGAAGGTCCTGAGGCTTGATTGACCTGGTGGCAATGTCAGCGGGGTTCTGATATATAGGACAATATTTCCACTCATGACAAGATGTCGCCTGACGTACTTTCTCTACTCTATTTCCCACATATATGTAGAATCGTCTGCTTTCGTTGTTGATATACCCGAGTACTACCTTGCTATCTGAATACAGGGTCGTGGCAGCTATTTCAACATCTAGGTTGTTCAAAATCGTAAGTTTCAGTTGAGATGCTAACACAGCTGCACACAATTCCAGACGTGGAATTGTGTGCCCATGTATAGGTGCAACCTTTGCCTTTGCCTGGACAAATCCCACATGAAGGGTGCCGTCTGCCTTGAAAGTCTTCATATACGCCACTGCACCAATTGCCTTTTGTGATGCATCGGCAAATATGTGTAGTTCTCTGCGCGAGACTTCTGCACTATTGATGTACGCATAAACCCTTGGTATTGCTATATCCTCTAACGCTGGCAATGACTCTCGCCACTCACACCATAGAGAGTACTGATCCTTAGGGAGAGGGTCATCCCAGTCCAATTTCTCAGCCATCAAGTCCCGTAGTATCATTTTTCCTTTGACTATAACAGGTGCAAGGAATCCAATTGGGTCATAAAGGCTATTAATAGTTGCAAGTACTCCCCTTTTTGTATACGGATGAAGAGTACGCGACACTTGGAATGTAAACATGTCTGTGGACACATTCCAGCTCACACCAAGGGTCCGTTGAAGGGGGGTTTCATCTAAATCTAGGTTCAGATTCTTGAGTTCTTTGGCTAGGTCATCCGTTGGAAATGCACTGCATACCTTTGGGTCATTGGAGGCAAGTTTATGCAGCCTGATGTTCCCTTCCTCCTTAAGAGTTTTCTGTGTTTTTGAGAGTAAGTTGACCGCTTCTTCGACTGTATCTACAGATAAAAGCCCATCGTCAACATAAAAGTTTCTGCACACAAATTGCCTGACATCTTCATCGGCGTTTCTTACAGTTCTGCGTAGTCCCAAGGTAGCTACCGCTGGGGATGCACTATTCCCAAAGACATGTCTCTTCATCCTGTACTCTGTAAGTTCTTTCTCTGTATCGTTGTCTTTGTGCCAAAAGAATCGTAAGTAGTTTCTGTGACATGCTTAACAGGATTCCAAGTAGACTATTAACCAAGTTTGGTCCGGTCAAGAGAATGCTGTTGAGACTGAGTCCTTGAATCTGTGCCGATGAATCAAACACGCATCTGACGCTTCCTTTCTTGGGGTGGTAAACTGCAAAAAGATGCAGGTACCAGTGTTCCTCCTCTGGAGAAGAAAGTGGTGGCGCAATCTCAGCATGACCATTATCCAGGATTTTGCCCATGAATTCCACGACATGCCGTTTTTTGTCTGGGTCCTTTTGAAGTCCTCTAGTAAGTAGATTTGCCCTGTGAAGTGCATGAATTCTATTGCTCGGAAGGAGCCGTCTGTTTTCTCTAAATGGAAGTGGTGCACACCAACATCCTTCAGAATCTCTTTCAAAACCTTGCTCCATGATGTCAACGAACTTCTTATCCTCTATGGAGAGGCCTGGTGAGTCGTCATGCTTTGTCTTAGCAAATATGTCTGTTTCCTTCAATTGGAATGAATTTTCGCAAGTTTCCATGAGAGACGTACGTCCATTGGTCCTAGTATATGTCTTGCACACTGACAAGGATTCCTGAGAATGTGAGGCCCCATAGCATACCTCACCAATCACTACCCACCCTAGGTGTAGTCTTTGGGCAAATGGAGAGTCGGAGTCTCCCAGTCTTTGGTCTTAAATGTGGTGGGCAGGCAACAAATCTCTGCCAACCAGCAATGTTATCTCTGCGTCCTGATCTAAGGGGGGTATTTCCTCCTCAATGTCCCTCATGTGTCTGTAAGACCTTGCGACCTCTGGTGTCGGAATCTCATCACGGTTGTTTGGGATATAGTTGCATTCCATCAATGATGGAAGACGAAGACTAGATTTTCCGTCCAAAGATGAGATAATGAATCCTGCCGATCTCCTTCCAATTTGGGTAGACAGCCCCGAACATGAGGTAAGCTCGTACTGGACGTCCGGACCTTCCACGTCAAAGAAGTTGAAGAAACAACTGTTTGCTAAAGATCGATTGCTCTGTTCGTCAATTATCGCATACGTTCGTAGCACCTTGTTTGGGTTGTTTGCGTGGTGAATGTTGACCAAGAGTGTCTTAGCACAGGATTTGCTAGTTTTATGCACGTTTCCGCAAAGGACTAAGTGCGGTTTTATGCATTTTTTGCCCCCAAAACCAAAGTTTTAGATAGAGCTTTAAAAATAAGGTGAAAGATAGTTAAAATCATATTAGAAATAAAGGTGTAAAAGGTTATCCCCACAGTGACGTCATAAAGTAGAAATGACGTCATGAAGATTGCATTATTTTGATAAATTGATGTTTTTTTTAGCAAAAAATGGGTGTTTTCCGATGGTTTTTCGACTGGGAAACATCGAGCGTAGGCTTGCTCAAGTACCATTTTATAGTATAATGTGTATAACTCTCTGAAGAAAAAAAGATGTTAAAATCGCACTTGAGCAGACCTGCGCTCTATACTTCCGAATGCAAAATATAGAGCAAAATTGAGAATATTTTCATTTTTTTGCAAATTTGCGGGAAATAGGTCATTTCGGTGACGTCATAGGTAAAAAGTGAATAAAATCAAGATTAAAGTTATAGGCATCCTCCATACAATGATTTGTGAAGATTTTATTTTTATACGATACTATTTAAAAATTGGTTGAAATCGGGGGCAGATATTTGACCATACTGCACATAGTCCTTTGTGTACATACGGCCTTTACCTGGCTATCAGTTTCAGTGTCGCTTGCGCGTTTCTCGACATGCAGGGCAGTGGCATTTCCTGGCTCCTTGCAGATGTTACACTTCATTCTTTTCTGACAGTCTTTGGCCAGATGTTTCTCTTCACAGCATTTAAAACAAATTCCCTTTGATCGAAGGAATTCTCTTCTCTCTTGAACAGTTTTCTTCTGGAAGGCACGACAAGAGTTCAGTGAATGGCCAGTCTCATGTAAGGGACACAGTTGTGTGTGTTCCGTCTTGTCCATGGGCCTTGAAGCATTTGTGTCAGTTTTCCTTGTAGCGACAGATGATGCACCCGTTGGCTTTCGTCGACTTCCATCAACTTTGGCGTTCTCAATCACATTGTCATAGTAAAAGGATGGATCATTTTTCATTCGTGCCGTGTCACGGAGAAATTTACAGAAAACTTGGAAGGGTGGAAAGGTCATGTAGTGACTTTCTTTAAAGCTGTTTGCATGCCTAGTCCACTTCTCTTGGATTTGATAAGGAAGTTTTGACACGATGGGGTTCACTCCACTTGATGAGTCAAAGTATGCGAAAAGCGAAGAGAGGTGTGGAATTTCCTTTGCTGCTTCTATTTCTGACACAATATCCACGAGGTCGTATAATCGTTTGTTGTCTTTAATACTGAGTCTCGGGAAGGCTGAAAGTTTGTTTTTTAGTGCCGCCTCAATCATTTCAGGCCTACCGTATCTGTCCTCCAAGCGTTCCCATAGTCGGGCCAAAGCGATATCCGGATTCACACTGGCGGTCCTTATGCTTTGTGCATATCTCGCTGATTCTGGTCCCAACCACTTATTCAATAGTTCTATCTCTTCCAAAGATGTTAAGTTCAGATCACTCACAATGTTTTTAAAACTTGTTTTCCATCCTGTGAAGTATTCTGGGCAGTCGTCATATTTTGTGAGTCGACACCACAATAAATCTTTCTTTGCGAGGAACTTAGACACTTCATTAATATGTCCATTGCTCGAGTCTTGTTTTGGAACGAATGCTGGCGTCATAGGAGACAGTGTAATGTTGTTTGGTACGACACTATGTTCCTTTTTCTCTGATCCAGTCTTCAACTCGGACTGCTGTTGTACAAACTCCTCGACTCTCTCCTGAGCAACTTGCTGAAGGTTTTGGTATTCTTTATCTGTAAAATTCTCATCAGGTACTTCATCTAAACCTTCTAGACTGTTCATTTCAATCTGTGCTTCCTCCATCTCTCTTTTGCACTGAAGTACCTTAAGGTCTCGGTCAAGTATGGCTTTTTGTCTTTCCATTTCATATTCTTGTTGAAGATATTTTTCCCGCACTTTTGCCGCTTCTAGTTTGGCCCGGTGTCTGGCTAGCTCTGAAGCTATGGAGGAAGACCTTCTTCCTGAAGACATGGCTGAAGGTGGACTTATCTGGCTGATGTTTGTCGTTGAACCTTCCATTCAATTAATCACTAGCTCGGCTATGAATTTTTCACTGTGCAATGTTCAAGGTTTTATTGCATCCAAACCCCCGGAGAGGGTGAAAAACTACAAACAAACAATACAAAATGTAAACAGTATCTCAATATAAAACACACACAATAAAAATATGACAAGAGTGGGCTTCCAGTTTTGAATTTTAACAAATCTCAAAGAGCTATTCGATCGAAATCATTTCCATGAATTCATAAACGGACATTAAAATAGTTTATTCCTATCATGTTTATAAATGTATTAAAAATGCAATTATCAATCAATTGTTGCATGCAAAAATAACGACCAAAACAAAGGCAGGTAAAAACGCGCCAAATGCTCGATGACTCTATATGACAGTTAAAAATTATATATGAGTAGGAAACGAGTGTTATGCATTGGTCACACATCGTCATAAATGAAAAGGCACAAAACTTACTTCATAGGTGGCTTTAAAGACAGTAAAATATGCTGGGTTCTGGAACCCACGAGGTTGGCATTGATGCCTTAGATCACCCGGAATACAGTCAATAAATGAAAAGTAAAAACCAACAAATCCGGAAAGAATAATTCCGGGACACTACATAACAACATTATATATATTGAAATAACAATTACAAATTGAAATTTATATAATATCACATCTGATAATTTTATGTCATGTGATCCAATCATGCAGTTTTTGTCCCCTTAAATATGCATATAATTTACCTTTTCCTTATGAAGTGCCTTTGGGCTGGTACGTTTAACATGAGTAGAGACAACTTTAAGTTTTTTAGGCGTCCATTGGTGACTTGGGGAAGCCAGAACTTTTGTAGAAATATAACTACCAGGCTGTTTCATTTTTCTTAACTTAACACCCACCTCTTCCAATTTATTTTTTTTTATCCAAAGACTTTACAGTTAGACTGCATTCATTACATATGTAAATTTGATAGATGTTAATTTCTCTAAAGTTTCTACCAATATACGGGTATATATTTGGCAGCATCACCAGTTTCTGTCGTGAAATCTTCACATGTGTGTTGATCACGTGATCGTTTGACCCCCTGTTAGAATTTTGTGTATTTATGTGCTGACGTCATGCGCAAAGAAATCGAATGGCGAGATGCGACCTAGTTTGAACTGTGTCAAATGTCAGTGTTAGAGCCGTTTAATCGGCGAATGCATCGTATTACAAATTTATTATATATAAGAGAATCATTTCTTTACCGACCGCTCGCGTCTCAGAAGTTAGATCTGCGAAATAAAGTTGCAAAAGGTAGGCAAAGTCGCGACACCATCCGGTGTCGCTGAATTCCCACTTTTTGATATAGCCTCCGCTCTGACTCTCCCCCGCACGTCACAATATAAAAGCGGGGGTTAGAGTCAGGGGAATCTCGGATTACACTTTTGTTAGTTAATCAGCATTTCTTCTATATTCCAATCAAAATGTTGATAACTTTATTATTGCTTAAATATCCTCTATGTTAATTACTCCTTTCGATGATTTTCTGCCAGAATTTCATTTTGGAGGGAACTTTATCGGGACCGAGGCAATTCAAAAGGAAACTCGTTATATAAACCACAATTGTACAACAATCATAAAATAAAATAGTTATATCGTGTATTTTTAAACAAACTAATAAAAACAAATTGGGTAAAGAAAATATTTCTATGTAAAATTTTAAAAAATTCAGAGTAAATAATCATGGCCGAGGTAAATAACATAAACCTCTATGGAACCTCTTTCACAAGTTCCCAGACTTGGTGTCTGATTTATTGACATTTGGCGGGAGGGACTCCCCACAAACCATGTGCAGCTGAAACCAACATAGGGGTGATTGATAATAAAGTTGATCTTAATGAAGTAAAATTAGTTGAAAACGAAAGCCAGCAGACCCATACGCAGTGCGTACAAAAATTGTTAATTCCCTGTGAACTAAATTTGATTTTGTAACACAACTAATAATATTTTAATGTTAGAATGTAATAAGCAATCAAAATTAAAACAATTAATTTACACTTTCTTCGGCCACATTAAAACATTTATGAAGGCATATAAATAATCACTTTGAACTTGATTATTCTTCACTGCCAACGGTGGCCCATGTAGGGCACATTTTCTGGATTTGGAAACCAACCTCTGACACATCTTAAAACACAGTTTGGCATGATGTCTCTACGATGATATACGAAGTTTCTATATCTAGGGTCTCTCTGAAGTGCGCTCATTTTTTTCTGAATGTAATGAGGATGGTTCCAAACATTCCGATGGAACATCATAATCTAAAACCTTTTGTACGACGTGCATGACCTGGATGGGGTTCATCTTCCCATTAAAGTTGTTTGTTTACTACATCAGTAATGCATGGTTTGCAAAAGCAGTGCGGACACTCATCAAAGTTCTCGTCTTGTTGATTTCTAAAAGGTTCATAATCTTCATGGTTTTCCTCAGTGTTATGATATCAGATACTTAATCAGGTTTAGATATTGCTGTTGTTTGTGTTTCAGCATCCACAGATGAACTGTTTTCATTAACAACCACACTATCATAAACCCAACCAGAATGATAGAAAATTTCTCTTAAATTATCCAATTGGTCATCACTTAATTGTAAAGTTATTTCTTTTGACTGTGTCATTTTCTTTTTTCCACTGCATGCTTATGTCAATTTCAAGAGTTGTGATAGGACATTTGTTAAACCAGTGTGATTTAATGCCCATTAGCAGCTTCTGCTGGTGCAGATACCTTACTCAGATTGAGGTTTATACTCATACACATTGTAATACCAACAAAAATCAAGAGAAAATACAATTACATTTATTTCATTTCACAATAGGTAAAGGCCCTGTCACATCAAGCTGTGTCCACACGGCGTGTTCACGTTGTAAAATTAATGGAATCGCCGTAGGATCGCAAGGAAAATTAAGAAAAAGTGTACAGTTTTATTTGAAAATTTTACAAGTGGCGTCCTGACGACGACCTAGGCGTTCTTACAGAGCTCCCACGGCGTGTAACTGCGTTTCCACAGAGTTCTACTTGGCGATTAACTGCGCTCTCGCCGAGTCTCCGCCGCGCGCTCACATGGCGTGCTAGGAGATTTTACCGCGCGTCCACGGTGTGCTCTGTGCACTAACTGCGTGCACAAGACGTTCTTTACTTCTTGGTAGGTTAATATTAATTGGTACAATTGTATGGGAAACAAACAAGAATTTACAACTAGTAAACAAATGATTAAAAATGTTTTGATTTTATGAAAAGGTGCTTTGTTATTGTCTTGGAATATTAGCAAATGCTACTTTTTACATAGTCATCTACATCTTGTTTAATAATTATTACATCGCTTGCTATTGTACAACAGCCATTTTTCGAGTTTTCATGGTATTGATGACAACTCACTAGAAACGCCGTGGGAGCGCGGTATAAACGCAGAAGAAACGTCACGAGAGCGCGATGAACGCAGCAACAGCTCTTTGGGGTCGTTGTGTGAACGCAGCCAAATGAAAAACAACTTGTTCAAACGCTGTGGATGCGCAGTGAGAACGCGATAGAGACGCAGTGAGATCCAAAAGCACTCCGTGAGGTATCCGTGCAAGCGCTGTTGACTTATCACTGCGTCTACACTGCGATTAGTTGCGTTCCTTGAGCGCGCCGACGGAGCTCTTGTGGCGCTGTCGGCGATTTACGGCGCTGTCACGGCGATCTCACTACGCTCCTACGGCGTGTTTATCAGAACGCCGAGCCACGGCGCGTACTTGTTCAAAGTGAACGCCGTCGCATGGCGTTCTTCAATGTTCAAGGCGATTCCACAGCGACGGACGAAGATGCCGTTGCGTTCTTACGGCGTTGTAGGAGACTCTACTGCGTTTACACTGGCGTTTTACATTATTTAAGGACGCAGCGGGATCGCCGTGAGGACGCAGCTCCGATGTGACAGGGATTTTAATATTTTGATCTATATTTTTTTTTCAAATGAAGATTTATCAATTTGATGCATAATTTTCAAAATGGTTCATTAAACCTTTATGTCCCTCAAATGTCAGAGGAGCGCAACAAGGTTTGTGACTTGGCACAGTTATCTCACTTTTCAAATAAATGGAATCAAAATCTACAATTTGACATTGATCAGAAATAATGAAAAATATTCTAAATATTAAGAGATACCTGCTGAGAAATAGACTTATCCGTTGAAATTTAAGTACCACTGTCTGGACATCATCAGTTCCTGAGAGAGATTCCCCGCATTGATGTCAGTTTTGGGCTATTTCGTTATATGATCCAGGGACATTTACATGTATCAGTTTGAAAAACCAATGCTTATTTCTGTTTTCCTACTGAAAAAAAATTGAAGGGAAATACTTATCTGATATTCAACGAATTAATTGTTTGCCTTGGAAAACACTAAAAAGATTCCACAAAAAATATAAGTTTATAATCTGACCCCTAGTGCCGTTGAATTGAAACATTCAATAATGATCCCCAAACACAACGTTACATGAATTATTTTCTCTCTGTAAAGTTCTGAGCATGGAAGCTACTACGAAAAAACGACCACCAACATTTTAAAAATATCCATTCCAGGAGATGAGGAAAGGAAAACTTTGACGCTTGGACTACTCAAAGATGTTCAAGAGGTATTAGTCAGGCAATTACATGTAGATCATTCTGTGAATAATGCGGATATTATTGAAAAATCATTGAAACTATTTTTGGAGAAGTTTGAAATAAGAAATGAAGCACACCACGAACCACTGGATTTTGACACCTACATCCAAGTTCCAGAAAAGGAGACTGAACAGAAAATATTTTTGACAGCTGGAACGTCACTTAAACGTTTAGTCAAAGTTGTGGAAAATCACGCCAAAGTTTGTGATGAGAGTCTTGCCTGTAAAAAGGTGAATGAAAAAGGACGTTGCAGCAGTGAGATTCAACTGCAGTTCCAACAAAACTCACAGTTTGCTATGGTCCTCTTCACCCTACCTTCCTAATGAATACCTTGTGAACAGAGGAGTGATGTATGGCTTTGCTTGCAGTGGTATGTTACCCGTTTATTATACCAGATTTGTCAAAGGAGCAAAAATTGGCATTATGCACCAAAAGAATAGAGATAAGTGTATGCAGAGTATCAACACTGAAAAAGAGGAAGAATATAAGGAAAGCAGTGACCTGGCTCTGTGGGGAGAAGTTGGATGTCAAGGTGAGGTCGAGGATGGAATCACCATAATGACCGATGCCTGACATGGATGGCGTAAAAACGCTAAAAATTCAAGTGTGGTTGCAATTGGTTAAAAGACACACAGAGTCACCAAGTGTGAAAATGTGACCAAACAAGATGACATCATCTCACAGAGACATGAACAAATTGGAACAGAGAGAATTTATAAATATCTAGAGGATGAAGGAATAGCCATTAACGTCCACATTCGTGACAGAAACCTATCCATTAACAAATTTGTCAAAGATTTGCGAGGCCCGGTTAATCAAAACGATTCCTGGAATGGAGTGAAGCCAATCAAAGAAAAAATGAAAAAAAAATTCAAGTAGACCAGCGTATTTAAAAGGTAAAAATTGGAACCTGTTGCGACCCACTGCCACTGGGCACTAAGAAAATGTGAGCAAAATCCAGAAAAATTGAAAAAGCTCTTAGTGAACATAGTTGAACACTACAAAAATAACCATTCTGAGTGTCATCATTCTTCGAGATGTAAGGACAAAAATTACGAACCATCAAGACTGGTCATTGCAGACAAATTCTCAGAAAATTTACTGCTAGGTGTCACAACAGGTTACAACCTCTACAAATATGCAGAGGGGTGTAGGGGTGTAAATTTTCTAGGTCACTCTCCGCCTTTAAAATCTACAGACATCATAAAGATACCGTGATAAAGTTGTAAAGATTTTCTAGAGGATCGAATACTGTGTTTTCTGTGATTTTGACGAAAAAGAGAAAAATTCAGATGGAAACATGTTCAGTTGTGATGGGTTAAAGTAGTCCTATCGCACTACGTCATAATATGGATGTTACAATATTGGTTCCACTTAAACATAGCGTTTAAGACATCAAGTATTGATTTGCTCTACATTCGCGTTGTAAACTATGGTAATTATAAGCAATTAGAACGTTAATGTATTATTTACGAGAAATAAATATGATTACTGTTGAGAAAATCGCTTTGTTTAAGTAAAATGAATAACGAAATTTCTAGGATATCGTGTATGCTTATATCTTCTTTGATTTGATGGGCCCCGCCCCGGCTTTTCCATTTACTAAAACCGAAAATATTTCGTATGATATTAATCATTAATTAATTAACGTTTTAATAATATCTAACATTGTTGACATACCCAAGTAGAACACTTTAGCAAAATGTAATTTTGACAGAATATTTCATCAGGGTCTACTTGGTTTGGAGCTTATAGCATGAAACGCTATCCGTCAACATAGGATTTATTTTATGAAATCTTTTTATAAGATGTCATTATATAATAAATCCTCTGAGTTTAGATTCGAATACATAAAGTAGTAATAAATAACCAAACACAATGCATGCATTGCATTCTTTTGTATTCTATTCTGATATACCAGGCTTGTAAAGCATACTTGCATGCAACAATTTGCGCAGATATATTGATGCGATATGGTTTAAATATATTTTTACACTCTTTTTTGTATATCAAGCGCTAATTTCCACAAAATTGTGAATTAATTTTTGGAAATTTGACGTCTGGCAAATTTCATTATTATTAATAATTTTTGCTTGTGGGGTACATCTGTCTGAGAGGTGATAACAAAAAACTAGCATGTAAACATATTTTTTTAGGTATATATATTGCTAGAATGTATATCTATTATTTAAAGCGTTTTAGCTCACTTGAGCTGAAAGCTCAAGTGAGCTATTCTGATCACATTTTGTCTGTCGTCCGTCTGTCCGTAAACTTTTCACATTTTCACCATCTTCCCAAGAACTACTGGGCCAATTTCAACCAAACTTGGCACAAATCATCCTTAGGCAAAGGGGATTCAAAGTTTTGAAAATTATTGGCCACGCCCTTTTTCAAGGGGAGATAATTAGAAATTATTAAAAAATTTGAGAAATTTTCAAAAATCTTCTTCTCATGAACCATAAAGCCAGGAAAGCTGAAACTTGTGTGGAAGCATCCTCAGGTAGTGTAGATTCAAAGTTGTGTAATTCATGGCCCCCGGGGGTTGGGTGGGGCCACAATGGGGGGGGGTGGAAGTTTTACATAGGAATATATAGAGTAAATCTTTAAAAATCTTCTTCTCAGAAACTAATCAGCCAGGAAAGCTGAATCTTGTGTGGAATTCACCTCAAGAAGTGTAGATTCAAAGTTGTGAAAATCATGAGCCCCGGGGTTAGGGTGGGGCCACAATGGGGGGGGGGGGGTCGAAGTTTTACATAGGAATTTATAGAGTAAATCTTTAAAAATCTTCTTCTCAGAAACTAATCACTGGATGAAAAATCAAGTTTCAGCAAAACTGAAACTATATGGAAACCTTGCTGAAACTTGAAGTTGAAGTTTCATGTATAGTTTCCGCAATGCGGAAACCATTATATCGATTCAGCAAGTATCCGTTAGGTTTCAGTCAGCAGAAACTTTAGTCTAAGATTCCTGATGGTTTCCGCAATGCGGAAACTAAATTTGAATCGTGTGAATAGTTGTGTAAATTATTATGGAAATATCAATCAGTTTCAGAACATTTCCGCTAGGTTTCAGTATGCTGAAACTTTAAGTTAAGATTCCTGATGGTTTCCCCAATGCGGAAACTAAATTTGAATCATGTGAAAAGTTGTGTAAATTATTACTGAAATATCAATCAGTTTCAGAACATTTCCGCTAGGTTTCAGTATGCTGAAACTTTAAGTTAAGATTCCAAATGGTTTACGCATTGCTGAAACTATTACTAAAATTGATTTGAGTTTAAAAGTGATATCATTTATTTTCAACAGGTTGAAGTTTAATTCTAGCCTAATGATAATGAATCCGTACATACTAAAATGTATAGTAAGGTTTCAGCGTGACTGAAACTATATGTATACATGTAACTATCTTCAAATATGGCTAATAAGGCGATTAAGAACCTTACTAAGTAATTAATTGAATTTGAAAAGAAAAACTGATGTCTCATCTTGTTTAATGCATATGATGAAATCATTAATCTTAGGTACTCGGGCACGTGTATACTTGTGTAACTATACATTCTTTGTCCAGGTGACCTCCTCTGTGATTTTCCTGTATATTCTGTGTGGATTGCAGGGTTTTTTCTGTCAGGAGTGAACAAAAGACTGTTACATAACATATACACAGTACGAAGCGTGAGTTTATAACTGGAGCCCGGCGGGAATTTTTTTTCAATTTGTGTGTACCTGAGTTAGTAAAACTGATAAGTAAATTATAATTATTTAGTAAAATAAATTAATATACCTATTTTGTAAGACTCCTTCTTAAATCATTTAGTTATCATTTGAATGAACCTTGAGGTACAGTAACTAATTAAGCAAACAAATTAAGGTAAAGTCGTTGTAAATTTTTACAAATCGTACCAAATATTCGTACAACCTGAAGTTTAGAGCTAATTCATTTCTTTTTTAATACCACGCCAACACATGTACACAGGAATTTGTTTTAAAAAAATTCTACAGTTGATAATAACAGTAAAACCCACTTGGAGTTTGAGTCTAATATGATAATTGTTTAATTATTTACATGCATTTCAGACTTTACTGCATGTATGACTGTATCATGTTTCACTGGCGTCGGAAGCAAATTGAAAGTGGGGGGGGGGGGGGGGGGGGGCCTAGACTAATCCTCAGAAATATTGAGGAAAAACCCTAATTCCCAAAATCCTAATCCGTGGGGGGGGGGGGGGGGGGTATACTTATACTATATACTTCCGAAAATAAATTTCCCTACCCAATTTTTTCCCCCCAAAATCATGAAATTCCTAATCCGTGTCGGGGGGGGGGGGGGGGGGAGGGGGGGCTAGACTTATCCTCAGAAATATTGAGGAAAAACCCTAATTCCCAAAATCCTAACCCGTGGGGGGGGGGGGGGGGGGTAGCTATACTATATACTTCCGAAAATTAATTTCCTTACCCAATTTTTTTCCCCCAAAATCATGAAATTCCTAATCCGTGTCGGGGGGGGGGGGGGGGGGCTAGTATGCCTATTACTCCAACTTCTCAATCTTTCAAGGTAAATTTAGGAACAATTACATTTCCGGCGAGAAAAAGTGGGGGGGGGGGGGGCTCTATATGCCTATTGGTTAAGTCTAACTTTGCACTAAGCCCCCCCTAGCCCCCCCCCCCCCCCCCCGGTTCGACGCCTATGTTATTCGTGCATTTCTATACTTTGTATTTACTTTCTGTACTGTAAACTCAGATATTGATACATATTTATGAAACATGCACATGTTTGTGTTATAAGATATAATAAGCATCATTTATAATTTTACTTAAGTTATACGTTATATTACAAAATCAGTTTCAAATTCATCACTAGCCATGTGGTGCACGTGATTTTATTCCCATTTTTAAAATTTGATTATACATTCGTATACATTTGATGTAGAAAGTATACCAAATAATTAAAATTATATTTTGTTTATATATCAGTCCGACGTGTACATCTTACTTCCCGGCTTGTTTAACGCGTTTGTATTTTAATTTCATAAGTATTCTTAACGTACTGTTCATCGCATGACCAATCAGTGCACATGTGTAACTGTAAAATAATTGCCATCAATTCATCGTAGTTGTAAATTCACCGTACGGGTGAACGCTGTTAACCGGACCCCGTTAATTGATCGGCATCTAATTATATTTGTGATTTCTGTGTGTTCATGCAGAACCTGCTCTGTGATGAACATAATATTTTCACACCTCTATATTTTGAATAAGAATATGACCGTGCTTAGAATCGCGGTGAAAATTGGACAAGTCAAGACTAACTTGTCAGTAAACTATATATGGCTCTATCATATTTAGTTTGGCAAAATCATCAGTACATGTAAATAAAATATAGTTAAAGACAAAATCTGATACATATGTCTCATTAAAACTTGTTTAATTTCATTAGACATTTGTAAACAAACGGTCGGCCATTTTTTTTTTTTGGTTAATCACGTGTTACAAATACAATTGTAACAAACACACGCCAATACTTTGTCGTATTTAACCAGGAAATACTGACTCAGACAGTTCTTATTTAAAATAAATATACATGTAAAAAGTATACTATTCGGTAAAAAATGATAATTTTGATTAAACATCATTCATTTTAAACTATCCCAGGATGCATTTTTCCAAGATTTAGCGGGTTCTGATTGGTCAGTATTGGCGCACTTTATGATTCCGAGCGAAGGTTAAAATAGACAAGAAGGTGCTGTTGTAAAATGGAGAATTGAGAAGCATTAATAGCCTCTATATATATTAACAAGGAGATAATGCAGGAACGAAGAACTCATGTCAAGGTAACTTAATTCACAATATAGATACTCCCAATAACATTTTCAAGGCTCTAATTTATCTCTCATTTGTAAACGAGATCTCGCGCCATCAAATCAAGATGGCGTCATTTTTTCAAACTTGGTTCGGAGTTTTAATTTTTATTACCGTATCTCTTTTAAATATACGTTTTGACCAAGTTAACCATTAACCAACTTTATATGCATGATAATCAAGATTATCCAGGGTATACACATATATAATTATATAAACGTCCCTAATATATGAATGCTTGGTTGGTAAACAAGACGAACAATGAATCTTTCGCACATTATACAATTTACAAACTCTAAATGTAACGAAACAAATTTATTAATAAAATCCGGAAAATGAAATTTTTCACGTTTTTCTTTTTCAGCATTGACAGCATACAAAGTCAATGTTTCCGGTGATTAGTTGCATCCTCTGTTCGGTGATTCGGGTGAATGTTTTGACCAGCTGGACGATGTGAACGCAAGGTATTGCTTTGAAATTGATTATTTTCACCATTAACTAATACATGTGTTGGATGTTTATAATTTACTGTAGTAATTTTTGGGAAATCCAGGTCTAAGTTCTTGAAAAGAAGGCTGATGATGGGGGGGGGGGGGGGGGGTAAAACACACTTATTGTTGATAAGTTTTAATAATAATGTAGAATAATTGAATCAAAATGAAAATAACATAGCTTCAAACATAAAATGAAACATTTTAGACCAGATACTACTGTAGTCATTATATGACATAGTTTAAACAGCAACTGGCAACTGCATAGTAGCTCCTGTATTCAGAATTTTATTCAGAATGCTTTTATTACATGTTAGGCTGAATGTCTTATGTTTATTGTTTAAAAATCTAAATGAAACTTTATTATTCATGTTTAAGATAAATAGAACACATAAAGTACAGCCCAGTGAAACGAACAAGTTCATCGCAAGAAGAAGAATTTTAATGCTACCACTGTCCAGAACTACTAAGTCTGCTGTAGCCATGATGTGATCATATGAGTGCTTCGCCGGTCTGGACAATGCTCGAAAGTCCCCCAAAAGGCATATTTCCATAAACTACGACTCGGGTTACATCAACAACAGCCAAGGACACTCCTTATTGATTCGAATGGACACATCTCTACGACCCGACTAAACCTCTGCAGAACAAGACTTTTTAACTGTAAAGTATTCTCATTTCAAAAAACCTATAAACTATAAAAGTACCTTTTTTATATGATCAAATACCAGTATATTACAATGTCTGTCTGTAAGCTAGAATCTTAGAAAATCACATGGTTTTGACTTATTAAATGATTGATTAGACCTTGCAGATATTAACTTTCATTTTCTTAAATAATTTGTTATATTTGCAAATATTGCATAAAATATTAGACTCCATGTAACATATATCCTCGAACCTCCAAGTTGATAAGTGTTAACTACTTTTTTTTTCATTTTCTTTGTTTAAACATTTATTGATAACTTAGTTTTTATTTGCAGCAATATATGAAAAATTAAGAAACCAATCTTAAATGTAAAAACACTGCATTAGGAGATGAATGCATGGGTCATAGAAATGATAAAATACACCAAATAATATTCAATTATGTCGTATATGAAAATATATAAAGACAACATATACCCGATGTATTACAATTTTTATATAACAAAATTACTTGGATGGAAAGTTGTTTCCATGTGGGTTTTATTTTAATCTGTATTGTGTAACTAATATATAATTGGAATTAGCTTTTATATCATAAGTAAAATGCTGGTATTGATGAGAATTGTAAGGTGAATGATCTGTGTGATACTTTGTATTTTATACATTTATGCTACATGTAGTAATACTTGTCATATATAAACAATGTATATTTTACTTCATGTCTTGGATTTAAAAATATTAATGTAGGTAAAGTAGTGAAATGTAGGAAGGTAAACCGTGTGTAAAGAAGAATATTCATCAGGAATGAAGTGTGTTGCAATCAGCATAATTAATTAAATGTGTACATCATATTTTTGCACATGATTAGACAGACTGCTCCATTGTTAGCTTTTTATTGGCCAACAAGCTTTTCATATCTCCCTCTGGGTCATCTATTAAATACTGACAGGCTTATGATATTAAAATCTGATCAGTTGGTACATCATGGGTGGAAATGAAAAGTTCACTTTGGACTTAATGGATTATCAATAAAATGATATCAAATCCTGTTCTATTGTAAAACATTAGATTATATTACTAACAAAGAAAAGGTTTATCCCAACTTGTAAGTGGGTCACTTTGACCTAATTTTGGAATTTATTGACATATTCAAATCAAATCTGGGTCTTACCTCTATTATTAGTCAGCTACTATCTTGTAGTGTATTTTTTTTTTTTAAAGATGGATACTTTAGACTTTTCAAAAATATTTTATGGTGTACATATTCATTGTAGTTCAAAACAAATTGAGACAAGTGTATCATGTTCATGTAACAGTGAAGTTTTCTTTGTTTATTCATGTACGTGCAGTTATTTTGTAAATTGCATTCATATTTTTAAAAAAGTAAGATCTTTGTTGCATTTTTAAAGGGAGATTTGATAGGCATTTAATCGAGATGAAAAAACATACAAAAGTAAAGATTTCTATGGGTGGTTTTTTTCTTGTGCAATTTTATCATTTTTTAAATAAAAGTCCCTAATAAGGGAATTGCCATATGGATGTTTCTCCATTATTGTATCTTGGCTGTATTTTATTTATTATTGGACACAATTTCATATTTTTGAACAAAATAAATTTGGAACTGTTTGAAATTGTTTTGTTTTTACATAAAGTAGAAACCTTGCTCAGCTTTTGTGAAAGCAAAAATATAAAAAGTTTCAGTAAGTTTCAGTTGCGGAAACCCTTTGTAAACAATATGTTTCCCAATTGTATATGGAGGTTGAAACTATGCAGAAACTTCAAGTTTCAGTAAGTTTCCGTCGCGGAAACCATTTGTAAACAATATGTATCCCAAACGTATATGGAGATTGAAACTATGCAGAAACTTCAAGTTTCAGTAAGTTTCCGTTGCGGAAACCATTTGGATTCATGGACAGCCTAAGTTTCAGCACTGCGGAAACTTAATGAAACTTGAAGTTTTCGTGCTGAAACCTGTCGGAAACTTAAAGTAACCTTAAGTTTCCGCAGAGTTTCCAAAGGGTTTCCGCAGCGCTGAAACCAGATATTTCATCCAGTGAATCAGCCAGGAAAGCTGAAACTTGTGTGGAAGCATCCTCAGGTAGTGTAGACTCAAAGTTGTGAAAATCATGATCCCTGGGGGTGGGTGGGGCCACAATGGGGGCTCGAGGTTTTACATAGTAATATATAGAGTAAATCTTTAAAAATCTTCTTCTCAGAAACTAATCAGCCAGGAAAGCTGAAACTTGTGTGGAAGTATCCCCAGGTAGTGTAGATTCAAAGTTGTGAAATTTATGATCCCTGGGGGTGGGTGGGGCCACAATGGGGGTCGAAGTTTTACATAGGAATATATAGAGTAAATCTTTAAAAATCTTCTTCTCAGAAATAATCAGCCTGGAAAGCTGAAACTTGTGTGGAAGCATCCTCAGGTAGTGTAGATTCAAAGTTGTGTAATTCATGGCCCCCGGGGGTTGGGTGGGGCCACAATGGGGGGGGGGGGGGGTCGAAGTTTTACATAGGAATTTATAGAGTAAATCTTTAAAAATCTTCTTCTCAGAAACTAATCAGCCAGGAAAGCTGAAACTTGTGTGGAATTATCCTCAAGAAGTGTAGATTCAAAGTTGTGAAAATCATGAGCCCCGGGGTTAGGGTGGGGCCACAATGGGGGTGGGGGGTCGAAGTTTTACATAGGAATTTATAGAGTAAATCTTTAAAAATCTTCTTCTCAGAAACTAATCAGCCAAGAAAGCTGAAACTTGTGTGGAAGCATCCTCAGGTAGTGTAGACTCAAAGTTGTGAAAATCATGATCCCTGGGGGTGGGTGGGGCCACAATGGGGGCTCGAGGTTTTACATAGTAATATATAGAGTAAATCTTTAAAAATCTTCTTCTCAGAAACTAATCAGCCAGGAAAGCTGAAACTTGTGTGGAAGCATCCTCAGGTAGTGTAGATTCAAAGTTGTGAAAATCGTGATCCCTGGGGGTAAGGTGGGGCAACAATGGGGGACACAATTTTACATAGGAATATATAGAGTAAATATTTAAAAATCTTATTCTCAGAGACACTAATCAGCCAGGAAAGCTGAAACTTGTGTGGAAGTATCCCCAGGTAGTGTAGATTCAAAGTTGTGAAATTTATGATCCCTGGGGGTGGGTGGGGCCACAATGGGGGTCGAAGTTTTACATAGGAATATATAGAGTAAATCTTTAAAAATCTTCTTCTCAGAACCTAATCAGCCTGGAAAGCTGAAACTTGTGTGGAAGCATCCTCAGGTAGTGTAGATTCAAAGTTGTGTAATTCATGGCCCCCGGGGGTTGGGTGGGGCCACAATGGGGGGGGGGGGGTCGAAGTTTTACATAGGAATTTATAGAGTAAATCTTTAAAAATCTTCTTCTCAGAAACTAATCAGCCAGGAAAGCTGAAACTTGTGTGGAATTATCCTCAAGAGGTGTAGATTCAAAGTTGTGAAAATCATGAGCCCCGGGGTTAGGGTGGGGCCACAATGGGGGGGGGGGGGGTCGAAGTTTTACATAGGAATTTATAGAGTAAATCTTTAAAAATCTTCTTCTCAGAAACTAATCAGCCAGGAAAGCTGAAACTTGTGTGGAAGCATCCTCAGGTAGTGTAAATTCAAAGTTGTGAAAATCATGATCCCTAGGGGTAAGGTGGAGCCACAATGGGGGACACAATTTTACATAGGAATATATAGAGTAAATATTTAAAAATCTTCTTCTCAGAGAAACTAATCAGCCAGGAAAGCTGAAACTTGTGTGGAAGTATCCCCAGGTAGTGTAGATTCAAAGTTGTGAAAATCATGAACCCCAGGGTTAGGGTGGGGCCATAATGGGGGGTCGAAGTTTTACATAGGAATTTATAGAGTAAATCTTTAAAAATCTTCTTCTCAGAAACTAATCAGCCAGGAAAGCTGAAACTTGTGTGGAAGCATCCTCAGGTAGTGTAGATTCAAAGTTGTGAAAATCGTGATCCCTGGGGGTAAGGTGGGGCAACAATGGGGGACACAATTTTACATAGGAATATATAGAGTAAATATTTAAAAATCTTATTCTCAGAGACACTAATCAGCCAGGAAAGCTGAAACTTGTGTGGAAGTATCCCCAGGTAGTGTAGATTCAAAGTTGTGAAAATCATGAACCCCAGGGTTAGGGTGGGGCCATAATGGGGGGTCGAAGTTTTACATAGGAATTTATAGAGTAAATCTTTAAAAATCTTCTTCTCAGAAACTAATCAGCCAGGAAAGCTGAAACTTGTGTGGAAGCATCCTCAGGTAGTGTAGATTCAAAGTTGTGAAAATCGTGATCCCTGGGGGTGGGTGGGCCACATGGGGGGGGGGGGGGGGTCGAAGTTTAACATAAGAATATCTAGTTTAAATCTTTAAAAATCTTCGTCCCAAAAACTAATCAGCTAGGAAAGCTGAAACTTGTGTGGAAGCATCCTGAGGTAGTGTAGATTCAAAGTTGTGAAAATCATGATCCCTGTGTGTAGGGTGGGGCCACAATGGAGGGTCGAAGTTTTACATAGGAATATATAGAGTAAATATTTAAAAATCTTCTTCTCAGAAACTAAGCAGCCAGGAAAGCTGAAACTTGTGTGAAAGTATCCTCAGGTAGTGTATATTCAAAGTTGTTAAAATCATGATCCCTGGGGATAGGGTGGAGCCACATGGGGGGGGGGGGTTAAAGTTTTACATAGGAATATATAGAGTAAAACTTTTAAAATCTTCGCGGGGGTGTTAAGGAAGCATATGGAATCTGAGTTACATGTAATTCCGTGAAATCACAAATCTTAATTATTATGTACATATTCGAATATGTAAGCAACTAAACGTAGATCAAAAACAAATATAAAATACTGAAGACAATTTTTTTCCAGAAATTAGTTTGTATTACGTAGATTTACACATTGATGACGTCATGACTTAAAGTTGAATGTCGTGTGAATTTGATCGGAAAGCATTGTAAACATATTCAAAATATAACTAATCTAAGAACTCTAATAAAGTATTGTGGTGTGATTTATTGAGAATTGAACATAAGAATACTGGGGGAGATGTTAGTTTTATCAATCATTCGCTAAAAGGTATGTAAATTTGCTTTTATTTCTCGGCCAGGCTTTCCTCTGTCGTTGTTTACAATATAAAAATCCGACTAGAACAACACTACCCCGTATATATTGAACTTGAAATTGTATACGTATCGTTAGTTTGATCAATGCTTAAATTGAAAAGTGCTGCTAGAATCCCATGCTGTGTGTTGTTTTGATGCAATTTGCCGTTTTCCGTGCAAACTATATAAAAGTTAGGACGGTTTTACGAGAACCGGATAAATAACTTTTTAATAAGGAAAAACATAGGATTCTAGCAGCGGTTTTGATTAAACTGAGAAGTTTTGCTTTCACTTGGTATGTTTATTTTATTTTTGAAACCGCGGGGTAGTGTTGTTCTACCTCATTTTATGTTAAGGAATATACGTAAGCTATTTATAGTTGTCACGTGATAATGCACCAATGTGGCAGTTATGTACTACCTGATTTTATTGCACTGACATCTATTTTAAAGGATAATACTAAGTTTTTGATCTTATTCAAAATAATTATTTAATTTCACGATTTTGAATATAACAGTCAAAATAAGACGCTAAATTGCCCATATGCTTCCTTAACACCCCCGCGTTCTCAGAAACTAATCAGCCAGATGATTCTTTATAACTGTTAAGACTTTGGCTCCAGGACAATTCTTCGGCCTCACAAGAAGGTTCAAAGTTTGATGTAGCTTTTTATCCCATAGATAAACAATTATTAAGGATCTTTTTGAGAACTGCAATACTCATCATGTGATATGACTATAAAACAATCCTGTTAGAAAAGGGACTAATGATTATAAACATAAAAAATATCCAGGGGGGAAAATGGATTTTATTTATACAGGATCTACATGTATTGTACATTTCCAGATTGTTTGTATTATGACTCCATTAAGCTGATTTTATCATACCTATTGTTCCTCAGGTGAGCGATGTGGCCCATGGGCCTCTTGTTTGAATGATTAAGCTTATTTAGTGCCGAGTAAAGGACTACCTTAAAGGATTTGTGACACGATTTTGTTAATCTTTTATTTTCCTGTAAAAAATGCTAATGGAGCTGATAAAAAAAGAGATAACCAAGCATTTCTATTAAGCTGTTTGTATATCCCGCGGTGTAGTGCTGATAAGACAGCTGGTCAGAATATGCATAATTCTGAACTGATAAAGAGGCTCTACGTCAGAGGTTCGTCCCAGTTATCAGCATCAGTTCTTTGTTTACAATTGAGATATAGAGGTTACACACATTTTTAATGTATAATGGTCAACTGTGCTGCATTTGGTTGCAACAACAAGGCAGGAAAGGGTAGTGGGCTTAGTTTTTTCCACTTTCCAAAAGATTCTAATTTGAGGAAGCAGTGGATTTATTACTGCAGAAGGAAGGATTTTACACCTGGAGATGGACATAGACTGTGCTCAGTACACTTTTCAAACAAGTGTTATGATCAGGATCCTGAGATGCTGAGTACTCTAGGCCTAGAGTACAGCTTTAGGAAACGTTTAAAACCTGATGCTGTGCCAGATATACCACTTTTGTTTGTTGAAGAACAAGGCAATTCAGAAAAACCTAGTAAAGTGCGAGGAGCATATGCAAAACGGCAGCGAGCAGAGGTAAGTTTTTTAAAGTAAAATTTACACTATAGAAAAATTTGTTTTTCTGTATTACAGTATTTATTCATATTCTTTATTATTATATTTCAAGTCTCTCAATATGCTTTTGGTAAGCATAGATGACAGTTAATATGTGCAACTGAAGCTTTGTTTTTAATACTGATACAGGTTCTAAATGAAGCTTTGAACGAAAGTTTGTCACTCCCATATGATGCTTCTTTGGAAAATATAAGTATAATCCCTGAAACCCTTCCCACAGAACCCTCCAAAGAAACTAGAAACAAAAAAGTTCAGGTTGATATTCACCCTCCTCAACGAACAAGGTCCAATCAGACAGATGAGCGAATAGCTTCATTGAAAGTAAAGCAGAGATCATTTGGCACTCAGACAGATGAAACAATAACCCAAGTTCAATCGATTTCATCATTGTCACACCAAGTTATGGAAGATATTCAAAGTGATGAACCTGAAGATAATGATGAAGATTCAACTGAGGAAGAAGAGGAAGATTCAGACGAGCTTTATCTTCCAGATGACTCTGACCTTGAAGTTGAGGATGACGAGGATGGTGAAGGGGAAGTTCAGACGGCGACTTACAAGTTAAGACAGGATACAGCACCCATGGATGAGAAGCAGTTCTTAGTCAGTGAAACTGCACTAGCTGAATTGTTGTCTGTATGTCGCTACTGTAGTGCAGAATGTACACCTGTTATCAAGTTTTTTAGAGGGACATTCATTTACACATCTTCAAAATGTTTAAATGGGCACGAATTTACTTGGAGTAGTCAACCATGCCACAACACTTTGCCTTGGTCCAATCTTTTCACAGCTACTGCCATACTGACTAGTGGCTGCAATGCTACCAAAGTATTGCAAGTATTTAAGAACATGAACCTACAGATGTTCACTGCTAGGACATACAACAGACTACAGGCATATTATGTTGTACCTTCTGCGACGAAAACCTGGGATTTTGAACAGTCCCAGTTGTTAACAGAAATAAAGGATGGACCAAGCCAAGATGTTGTTGTAGGTGGAGATGCTAGGTGCGACTCACCCGGATACTCTGCTAAATATGGGACATATACAATCATGGATCTGGAAAGGAACAAAATTCTAGATTTTCAGCTTGTTCAGGTAAAACATTCAGATGGCATTTTACCAAAGTTATGCACATTTACTATCATTTTCTAAGATGGAAACAATTTTCTTAAATATACTTTGTATCATATACTTTATGGGTTTTTTTGTTCGCAGAGTAATGAAGTCAAAGGATCATCCCACATGGAACTTGCAGGTTTGAAAAGAGCTATGGGATTTTTAAAAGATCATGTGAACATCAAAACACTAGTCACTGATCGCCATTCCATGGTCAAAAAGTACATGAAAGACTGTCATGCAGAGAAAAATCATTACTTTGATGTCTGGCACATTGCAAAAGGTAATTCAGGTTAATGCATTTCTAAATATATTGCGATTTTCATTAAATTTCTATTTAAATAACCGGCTTCTACTTTTATACTTTACTAAGGTGTATCTAAGAAACTTGAAATAGCATCAAAAAAGGTCAGCGGTGAGCAAATACGACCTTGGATTAAGTCTATTGCTAACCATTGCCACTGGACAGCTTCATCAAGTGAAGATGATGGTGAACTGAAGCAAGCTAAGTGGGCATCTGTTGTCAACCACATTGCCAACAAACATGAAAACCACTCCAGGAAGTACCCTAGATGTGAGCATGCTCCAATCAATGATGAAAGACAATGGATTAAAGAAGGTAATGTTTTCAAAATCAGTTCGGTAAAATCAAATAATTTATACTTGTTGCATTCAAGATTTAACATAATTTTTGTCAACTTCAGGTTCGGTCCCCTACAAGCTGATGAAAGAAATCATTTTGAGCCCTTTCCTTGTAAAGGACATTGCCAAACTTTCACCTACTCACCAAACCTACAGCCTTGAAGTGTTCCACTCCGTGGTGAATCACTATGCACCAAAGAGCACTCATTTCTACTACCCGGCCATGTATGCAAGGTATTCACCAAAATACATTAACATTGCATGATAATTCTATACAGTTGCAAATACAATGTATATCATGCATAGTTTTTTTTTCTCTTAAGATTGAGTGTTGCAGCTCTGCATTTTAATGAAAATAGTGGAAGACAGCAGGCAACTTCCAAATCTGGTGAATTGCAGTATGGAATATCTTATCCGAAAGCAAAAAAGGGATTAGAGGCAGTCGTCAAACCAAAGAAAACACCTCCAACATTTAGTATGTAAATCAGTATTTACATGTACTTTTTAGAATACTATACATGTATTATAAATATCTATAAGTTTTGTTTATTGCATATTTTTTTCATTTTTTAGACTATGTGACAATAATTAAACAAGCTGTTCATGAACGGAGAAGTTCAGAGTGTCCATCATATAGATCAGCTGCACTGGATATTTCTGTCCTAAATGAAGATGTTCCAGTGCCACTCACTCAGAATTTTGAACATTTCGAGAAGGCAGCTTTAATTCGCAGGCATTCATCAAGATATGCAAGAAGATAAATTATGAACACTATAAAAAACTACATTATACAAACAAGATGAAATGTTTAACTATTTATTAATTATAGGACTGATTGTGTGAGATGTGCCTTTTCTGTTTGCTTTTCATCTGGCATATCTAAAACCACAATATTGTTCTGATGGAAATGTCTCTCTTATTTTGGATACCACACATGCAGGTAATATTTTTCTGTTGCTTTTTCCTAAGAAGTGCCATATCCACCTGACAAACCGTCTATAGGCAAGATGTCTGTATACCCTGGAAACAAAAAACATTGAATGTAAAACATATAGAAACTGGGTGTTTTGGTGCACGATTTTTTAATGTCAATGTACATATATTTTCAAAAATTTATAAATTCACAGAACTTACTGGTGAGATGGTTGATTGTCATCGATTGGTCCCACATTTTGTAAATATTCATACATTGAAACGTGTAAAACATGTCGATTTAGACAATTGTCTGTAAATATTGGACTTTCTGTTATGCATTGGTGGGCCCCTGCCTCAACTTCTGCACTAATTGCTGCTATTTCCTGACAACAAATGCACTCTTGTTGAGTTGCCATGGAAATGCAAATGCCACATTCACACCTACAATTAGAAAATAAAATCTTGTTTTATATATTATGTGATTTTCTATAAATTGTTGTCATAATTATAATTTTCTATCTGGATTAAAACTGATGAAAATCAGAATAATTAACTTACCAATTAGTATTGACTTGTCTATCCTGAAAGTCCTCTACATCAGAACTATCATTGTCTGGTGTAGCACTTCTTGGAGTTTCACTAGTGTTAGCCAAAGGTTCAAACTGATACGGTCTAATGTTTTCAGCATCAGAAAGATCAACGTTTGGAATTTCATCTTCCAGTGTTTCCATTATTTTAAACTTGCTTGAATGAATGATTATGCTGTGTGTTTGATAACAGAGAGGAGAGTGATGTTTGATAACAGTGGGGAGAGTGCTGGCGAACCTCTGACGTCATGGCCAGAGCTCATTAACGCTAGCTGCTGGACTCAGCAGGCTGCATTTATCTCTGTGTTATCAGTGAATGCAGTAAAACCTGACCAGTGTTACATTAATTACAGACAGAAACTGATTTATCAGAGATATTTATAGGATATATAAAGTTAATAAAAATTGTGTCACAAATCCTTTAAATAGGAAAACGAGAATAGGGCGAGTTATCTCGCTTGCAACCTGGTGTGCATTCTACTTCAATACTAGGATCTTGCATCAAATGATAAAAAAACCCAGCTATCAATATATATTTTGCTTCATCTTGTTGATATGTATGTAGGCTTTAAGGCTTCGGTCAACAATTTAAATCAGATGATACGTTAAATAGCATTACGAGCAATTCATTTAACACCACCAGGACACCTGTTAAAATAGAAATGGGCTATACAATTGTTCTTTAAATACGTCGGATGTACAATAGAGACGCCATGACCTGAATGTAAAATACAGTCCACAGAACTGTTTAAGTAAATTGGGGGAACATGGCTCAATAAATGTTTATGCTACACAAATGCCAAGAAAAACCTTAAAATGAATGCATGTTTTTATGGTGAACAAATTAGAGTAACCTTAGTTTCCCTTTTATTTTGTAAGCACATTTCTATCTCTCGGGTGATATTTAGGTAATTTAAATACCAACCGGCATTTATTCCTTCCTCGACAACAATTACTCTAGCGTGAATTCTACAAA
>NC_069111.1:57606500-57608718 GCF_025612915.1 Magallana angulata | reverse complement strand
CATGAGTATTCAGATAAAGAAATCAAATTTATTTGATATAGAGAGATCGAATCCTACTCCTAAGGTATTTGGTGTCACATTTCTATTTCAAATATAATTCTGAAAACAATGTTAACATTCACTAGCTAGGATGTATGATATCAACTGCCTAAATCAATTGATTAAAAACATTTAAATTGTCGCAGCTACATGTTGATTTTTAGTCTAGTACATTTTTTGTCTACTTCTTGGTCCATTTAAATAGTCTGTGTTAACTATAATAATTAAGTTCTTATTCCTATATTAAAAAGGCAAATTAGACAATTTAGACTTAAAGGTAGGCCTAGGTGGAATGGAACTTTTGAAATACATGTATTACCTCAATGTAAGCATTTTTTCTTTTGGTATGGTTTACATCAAAGATGGGGGTGTTTTAGGCAAAAAGAAAACGACACAACCAAATACACCTGATAGAAGAATCTAGGATGAATTACAATAATTCTGAATGGAACAGCTAGCATTCCTTTGAAGGATCTAGCATTTGATACTCTTAAATCAAATTAAGAGAGCCAGGATTCTTTTATAGGTGGTACCAATTATAAATCCGTAGTCTCTGACCTACATCACCCCCACCACTACCCCCTAAGACCAAACTTCTTCAGCATATGCTCTAGTTATGGTCTTACAAAAGATGGTGAAGAAAATATCGAGATTTATTTCTCCAAGAAAAATCATATATTTTACGAGGACTTTTTTAGGGGAAAATAAATCTTCATATTTCCTGATTCAGAAAATTCATGCAATAAACCTTTTATAATCATACAAGTATTCCTATTCCTATATGTAAAAAAAAACCAAACCCTATTGTGGCCCCATATATCCTACCCCCCGTGATCATATTATTCTACATTACCCAAAGATCCTACCACACAAGTTACAGCTTTTCTGCCCAATTGGTTTTTGAGAAGATTGTTAAAGACTTTTCTCTATATATTCCTATGTTAAAATTTGACCCCCATTGTGGCCCAACCGTATCCCTGAAGTATATTTTTGCAGTAGCCAAATGATCTACTAGAATATGATTGGGGATGTCATTTTGATGGGGATCTGAACATGCAGTTTTCAAGATATTTGGTATTTTCCTGTTTCATGCAGGGTTTTCTGCATTTCTGAGGGATGAAGGCCAAAACTGAGGGCCAAAGGGCAATAAGGGGTACGCGGTTGCTCCCTCACAGTTTTCAGGTATTTTCTTGTTTCATGGGGTCACAAAAATCCCACAGGGTCATGGCCTACATTATATTGATGAATCATAATACATTCTGAATCTCGAAAACACATGTGATGTACACCAGGTGAAACCCATCTAGCCTAAAGAGCCGAGGCAAGTTCAACAGAGCTAGGGCTCGCCAAAATTTGGGTTGTGGGTGTAGGGAATTTTTGTGAGAGCTTGCGAGTGCTTGCTCTGTTGAACATATCTCTGGGTAAAACTAGTACCCGATGATGTTGACGTGCAAAAGCAAATAAAGTGCTTAGTTAGTAATAATTATATACACCATACCGTCTATGACATAAAATGTGATTATTATTGATTAAATTGATTTAAAATTTACATGCCAACGGTCAACCTCAGTTTGCACATGAATGAAAGGTGAAAAATGTGTATATCATTCTTTATGAAAATCATGATTTTCAAAAACTACCAGAAATAGCACGTGGCCTTTTTTGACTAAAACTGCTACAAGATAGTGTTATTTAGGGGTGAACACTTGGTGTGGGTATTGCCGTTTAATGACAACATATACTGATCTAGTTCCATTTCAAATGAGAATAAGGGTTTATGAAACATTCCTCCAGAGTTTTGCCAAGTTTTTTTAAACATAATATACTTACGGTAATTTACATTGTACATTTAGAATTTGTTTCACACGCATAGTCAAAAGCGTGATCTGCATGGAGTCACAGAGCTGAGAACTTCAAAACTTTAATAAAGTTTTCCCAAAGAGTTGTCACAAGCATTTCTTACACAAAGGGCAATAACTGTGTAAACTCTGGGAGTTTTCAGACTTGCGTCTTTTGGTGCCATAACTGTTAGTAGACAATTTAATAAAAACATAAAATAAGACTTGTTCCATTAAGTCTAATAACAAAAAAGCTATCCTGAGTCAAATGTAAAAAGCAAAAATTACTAAAGAATTCTTTCATCTAAAGGGCCTTTAGGATTGAATGTAAGGTTTTACAC